>NW_019525209.1:63126-83685 GCF_002814215.2 Seriola lalandi dorsalis | reverse complement strand
GAAGAGTTCAATTCAACCTTGCTAGCTTATTACCTGGCAGGCGTGTTTTCTTAATCATTGTGTTGAAGTATTTTTATTTGGAAAACCATGCGCGGTAATTCAACTGTCCCCCTCCCTCTTCAGGTTCAAAATCAAGTGTCAAAAAAAAAAGTTTAAAAAAAAAAAAAGAAAAACACAGAGTTGTGTGAACCGGGATCAAAGTGTTTCCTCTTCATGTGCCCATTTAAAAGAAAATAAAAAATAAAAAAAAATTAGAAAGGGCAGCACTGAGTCGTGTATCGTTGTAAGATGTTGGATTAATTGTTTTTCTGCAAACGCATCCCAAAGATTTTGATTGGCCAGTGCGTTTACATTGCCTGAGAATGTGCTGATTTAAAAACAACATTTTTAATTTCACGTGAGCAATTATGTCCCCCCTCGTTCAATTTTAGGGTTCCGTTTGAAGACTGACTAGAAAGAGTTATGCCTTCCTTGAAATCAGATGGTTCATCCATAAATGCCTTACAATCGAAGTGGAACAAAGGCAATCGAGGTGGGAGTCGTCTCCCGCTGGCATTTGGAAAAGGTGTTTCATTTTTCTACTCGGAACAACAAAAAAAAAAAAAAAGAAATAGTTGCCTTTGTCTTGTGCAGGAAGTCTTACACACACTTATGCCCTTTCAGTAACTATTTTTTAATATAAAATGCTTAATTGTTGCAATATTTGTCAATTGAAAGTCTAGGAACTCGTACTTTTTTTTCTTTTATCTATCAAACCTTCTGTTTACTAATTAACTGCCATGTCCAAAATGTGATTTTATTTTATCTTAATTTTTTTTTTTCCGTTTTTTTTTTTTTTTCCGTTTTTTTTTTTTTTTTCTTTTTTTTTTTTTTTGCTTCAAACTGGACTTCCAACGTCTGCGATATTTTGTATGCCTTTTTATTTGATGTCCGTAACTTAAGACTTGGATACTTGATGATTTTATGTATTTGAAAATGTGTACTATTATTATTAGGTTGGCTATTTATACTATCAATGGATGTGTGATTTAGTACCGTGAGCGACAAAGTTGTACCTGTTCACCAACTTGTGAGAGTACATTAAATGATACACTGAAAAAACAACAAAGAGAAGTGTTAATGAGTTGTCATTTTCGGTGGTTATAAGTTGTTATAACCGTATGTGAATGGAAGTTTATTCTTGACTGTAGAAACAGCAGCTGGACAAAGAAAAGTTCATTCAAAGTCCACTTACCAGCTTTTGCTTTCAGCTGCATCTCATCAGCTGAGTGTGGAGTTTGTGGAGTTGTCAAAGTATTTTCTAAATGTCTGAAAACATTCTTAAGAATGAATACCTTACCTTTTTTATAAAAAAGATAGGAAGCAACGCGTCTAAATGATTTGGGCTCCTTTTTGAAAAGACGGTGCCAAATCCGTCTGTGGTTCTTGACCAAATCCAGAAACATGATCCAGAATCAAACTGATATTAGATGATTTCTGGGCTGGAAAAATTACAGCGTAAAGATTTAAGTTCTTAAATTTCATTTCAGTGGGATAATCTCACTCACCTTTCTACTTTTCATAGCTGTACTTTGTAAGTTTAGTCTCATTATCTGCTTTCTTAAGTACTATAAAGATAAGACCTGAGGAATCTCAGTGAGTGCAATTCTTTTCTTTCACTGTGGTGAGCGTAACTAATCATTATTACTCAATTCTTGTATTTAAGGACGTTTTGTGGTTCTTGCAGTTTGAGTATATCTATTAAATACTTCTAATTCACAACATCACACCTTTTTAAACTGCACTAGTTAAAAGTTCAGATAGTGAGATGAGTGACTCACGAGGAGGAGTGGAGGGGTCGACGAGTCTTTGAAATGTTTGCTTTGAAATAATGAGATAATAAAGGGGTCAAACATTTCAAAATTGCTCCATATTACGGTTAGTAGAGTTATATGGATGAAAAAAAAATGTTTCCTTTAAGTTTTATTCAACAAATAAGCCTCTTTTGTGAAACAAGAAAAACCCCAAATATTAAGTTTCTTGAAAAATGAATGAAAAATTGTGCAAAAATTATTGTTAAATATACTGAGCATTATTATTCAGGACAACATTTCAACTGAGTTCATTTTCATTGTTGCATGAATATCAGTTTCTCTGATGCCGTGGCTCCCACCCTGTGTGACGCCCCCTTGTGATCGTTTTAAAAACATACAGCCGACTGCATTTACACCCCCAAAGCCTCCTGTTCTCTGTTCCGAGTATTCCTGATGTGTGATTCGAACAGATGAATTTCACCGGAGAGATACAAACATTTAAAAAGCTCTGTTCATTTGCAATCATCTCCACTTTGATTTACACTTTGTAGACTTGACCAAACACCTTAATGCAATAGATAATTCTGATTGGTGGTTCATTTTATTGAAATGCAATCTAATGACTACAGTTCATGCACCACTAAGAAACTGTAAAGGCTTCAGTTTAGCTTCCAAGACGTACTTGTAGAAAACATCAAGTAGACTCAATTTAGGGTCAAAGTTTAACCTTCAAGATAAAAATCGAATCAAATTAAATCAAATTAAATTGTTGGAGAATTTTATAATGAACAGAATTTTTCTATAGGAAGCAAAACTAAATGCTTTTTTTTAAAGAAGGTTTTCCATCCTGAAAATCATTTCAGTTCAAAGTCTAAATATTTGCAATAATCAAACATGAAAACAAAAACCAACATTAAATTTAATGATGACTTCTAAAAGTACCACGTCGTAAACCACGTCACGGCTGCACACACCTGGATTGTCAGGTTTGTTTTGGAGGAAGAAATATCTTAAAGCTGTTGATCGTAGTAATTCAGCTTTAATTTGGATTTTTTTTTTTTTCCTGTTAGTTTTTGGCTTTACTCGTCCATACAAAACATGCGAGAGGTTATCAAAATGTGTTTATTTCCTCCTTTGTACAACTTGAAGATGTCACGTCGAACCTTGATATAATAAATAAGAAGTCATATAAAACTGCCAGAGAGGTTTCCACACATCACCACCCGCCGATCACAAAAACAGCAGTTGTCATGACAGAGAAATCATCAAACATATCCTACACTTAGAGGAAAAGGCACAGGCGGGGATTTAAGGGGATAAACAACAAAGATACTCACAAACAAATGTACCTTATCCAACAGTATAATTTGCGTATTGACACATTTACATAAACACACACAAAAACTTGCTTCGTTGTTGTTTGGATAGAAAGGGGGCTGGTGGGTTTGTACACATATAGTGAGTTTTTAATTTGGCAAAAATACGGACTACTCCTTTTTAATGTTACAGTACAGAGATGGCAAAACTGAGGTAAAAACTTTTTACATAAAAGCTGAGGGGTGTTGTTCAGTGTTGTTCAGGTGGCTTTGAGAGTTAAAACAAAAAAAAAAAATCGAGTTCCAAATGAGCTGACCAAATCAAAAAAAAAAAAAAAAGAAAAAAAAAAGACAAACACACAAACCAAGAGACAAAAACCCAAATGGACAAATCTTCCATGGAGTTCTGGTTTCTCCTCCAGTCTCTCACTTTTCCTCCCGTTCAGCTCCAGTTCCCTCCTCACATCTCACTGGGGCCCTTCATGCTGGAGTCCTTCGCTGAAACCGGTGACGCCACCATCGGTAGGACGCACTGCGACGACTCACAGTAACCGTTCAGACCGGCGGTACCAGGAGGCCCGGGAACGCCGGGAATACCGGGAACACCGCGAGGTCCCCGCTGTCCTTCACGGCCGTCTTTGCCGTAAGCCGGTCGGCCCGAGTTACCTGAAAGAAGAAAACGTAACAACTGAAAAGCTGATTCTTCAAATCGTAGCGTCTTCCCTGCTGAAGTGCCCTTGAGCAAATCACTTGTTTCTCTTAAGATGTACAGATTCTTCTCCACCATCGGCACCATCAGGGAGGCGTCTGATTGGTCCTAAATTCATTCTGCAGCGGGTCAACAAGCCTAAACGTGCAGCGAGTCCTAAAGAACTATCTTCAGAGACAAGAAGAGTCCTGCAACAGACGGTCTGAAACCCAGAGAGCCCTGAACTCAGCATCAGTCACAATTGTACTGCCTGAAAAAGGACTTTTGTTTTGTATATGTTGCATGTAATTAATTTGACTTCTAAATCTAATTTTAATGTATTTTGCACCCTTAGGTGCAGAGTGTGCTCTGAATTTCAAACGGCATCTTCCGTTGGACGATAAATAATCCTCAATGCTTGATTGAGATGCACCACAGTCAGAAACTGAGGACATTGTTCTAAAATCAGACGTCTCAGTCATGCTTGTCATTTACCTGGGAGACCAGGGGCACCTGGTTCTCCTTTGGGTCCTCTCGCTGTGGGTCCTCTGTCGCCTCTGTCACCCTGGTCGCCTGCGGAGAGGAGACATCACCAAGAGGAAACGCATAATTGAAGTTACTATTTTTAATCCAAACTGGGGCTCAGAGTTCACACCTCATCTGTTCCTTCATTAAAATGAAGATGAACTTGGCCGAGCCCTGAGGGGGGAAGTGGGTCACTGCGGCGTCAATGAACAGGATATAAATGAAACATGAAATTCTCATAATTTTGACAACAAATTTATGTGACGTGCAGATGATCAGAGGCAACAGATGTTACTTCCTTATCCCAGGGTGTCTGAGTACAGCTCTCTTTGTCCTGATTTAAAATCCATATATCTCACTGGAATTCACTGAGATGATTTTCATTATGTACAGATCCGGTCAGATCGATGCGTCCCTCTCCCGTGATGATCTTGACTTGTCTGGATCCACGATATCTGGGCTTTAAATCGCCTCTTTTTTATTATATAAAGTATAAAGTGCCACCAACTCTAACCTCTTCAATCAGACAACAGAACTAAGCAGCAAACACAACAAATGAGAGTCGAAGCTAGTGCTGAAGTGTTCTTCTAATGACGACCGGATAATCTGGATCTCACCTTTGAGTCCTTTGCGACCTATTAACCCAGGCGGACCCTTCAGACCGGGTAGTCCTCGTGATCCGGTGTGTCCGGGGAAACCGTTCTCCCCGGAGGGGCCTGGAGGTCCAGGTGGGCCGGGGGGACCGGGCAGCCCAGCGATACCTGACTCAGGCCTGCTCAGGCTGGCTGCTAGCTGGGCCAGCTGCTCTGTGACACAGGAGGACATGGTTTAGATTTGTGTTTTTTCTTGTCATTAGATGATGTCACATGTCCAGAGCGACCATCAGTCAATATAAACATCAGTTATCAGATCAAAAACCAGAAAAAAATTAGTATTGGGCTTGAGTTAAGTGTTCGGAAGGTGAGGTAGCAACTCTTCAGATGAAAATGGAGGCCACACCAATAAACGTTTCCCCCCCGTTTGACCACGTTTGCAGAAAATTAAAGACCTGCCACATGACTGACAGCACAGTAAAGAGCTGTTTGGTACAATCTGAAAGTTTGAAGATGATAAACACTTACCTTGCATTACCCTCATGCAGACTTGTTTGATGTGCGTATCTGTGGGTGATTTTCCCTGAACAAACAAAGATCATTGACAGCGATGAGTCAATTGTTCCTCCTGGCAATATTATGGGCAAACATCACATATAATCTGCCCCCTGAGGTGTTCCCAAATAGTTCAAAATAATCAACACTGAATCATCTCACCGCTGGTCCCTGTGCTCCTGGGAGGCCTGGTACCCCCATGTCGCCCTGCATGCCGCGTGGTCCCGGTTGGCCCACCTTGCCCTCTTTCCCTTGCTGTCCCCTGCCGCCCTCAGGTCCTTTGTTTCCTGTCTCTCCTGGTGGGCCTGTCTGCAAAAAACAAGAGCGACGGATAGAATATAAAATGTAAACTCAAGAAGCAAGTGAGAGTCTAAATCTAAACGTCCAAGTATTTATTTATATGAAAATGTACTTTTAAAAGTGGATTAATGGACTATATTGATGGAATTTTGCGGCAGTAGCTGGACTGCACTTAAGCAGCGTTAGCTTTTCATGGCAAAACTCAAAATGTCGTGGCTGTTGTTGCAGCTGGTTTTGCTTCCTAAACAGTTGGAGCTGAAATGTTGTGATGCAGTTATGATGAACATACCGATCCTTTCTCTCCTGCTTCTCCTTGGTCACCCTGGAAAAGAGACATCAATAATTAAAAGCTGCGTCCAGAGTTTGTAGAAAATGTGATGATGCTGCAGAGTAAAGCATAGGACCAGACTCTTTTTTTTCTTATCTTAATATGAAATATAATGTAAAATGGAGATTATTAATATAACAATAATGATTAATAAAGATTTGAGAACTCGCTCGTCAGGCTTTTCCAGACCTACATACAGATTCAATCCTCCTGATTGGCTGATTGATTAAACTGAATCAGACAGGTGTTCCAGCAGATGATCACTCACCAGTTCTCCTCTATCTCCTGGTGTTCCTTCATCACCTGGGGGTCCCTGAAATAAACACACATGACAGTTTTTTGGCACCAGCTGCTCTCCGACTCAACACTCTGTAATCTGTTTGACACGTTCATAATGTCCACATGTAATATTAAAACTTAAGTCACATACCTGCTCTCCCTTAGACCCATCAAGACCGACTGCACCCTGAGGAAAAAACAGAAAGATTCATTACCTGAAACTATTTTAATATAAAATAACTAAATCTGTAGCATTCGTTCTCAAATTATTAATAATGTTTACTGAGGCTTTTTCACATGTTGCAGGGCAAATTGTTTTATTTTCTTCCATAACTGTGCCTAAATTTAATCTCTCATTTTGTGTGTGACTGAACTTTGACCAACATTGCACCAAGTTTGTTGCAGAAATCAGACAAGCTGTAAACAAGCCCACTCCCGGCGAGCAAGACAACAGAAGGTGAACAGTGAAACTATTACTCAAAATGTTTGTTGTAAACATCCATCACAGTTTAAACAACAAACTTCCTGGTTTAAACTTCACCTGCAGTATTTTCAATAGTTGCACCCTCTTTTGTTTTCCTGTGCAATCAGGGATTTATTACCGACATTCAGTTGCATTCACTGTCAGTTTTACCTTCGATTAAAGTGGTTGAGATAATCTGGATCACAGACCGCCCGATCAGCTGACTGCACATGTTTGTTGCTCTGTCTAATTTTATTGCAGCGATGTTGCCATGAAACACGGATCTCAGCAAATAATTAGCTGTTATAAGTGATAGACCTAGCTGTAAAAATGAGAGTTATGGAGTTGCAATCACCAGGAATGATCCTTTAATTTGGGTGTTATTGTATTCAACTTGCTTGTCTTTTATCTGTGTATTTATCTTGCGCCATTTTGCATCTCTTACCCTGTCTCCTTTCTGGCCAAGATAACCAGCAGGGCCAGGAAGTCCTGGAAGGCCCGGATCACCTTTGCTTCCCTATTTAAACACACACATGAAAAAATAAACCGTCAAATACACAGGGTACATGCACACACACACACACACACACACACACACACACACACACACACACACACACACACACACGCACACTCAGAGTCATAACACAAGATCATCTGTGTGAAGTTACCTCCCCCACCTTCACCTCACCACATCTACAGAAAAAATAAAAACATTTCCAGCTTCACATCGTCAGAACGCATGCACTCCCCCTTACAATGTTTCTGGGCATATGTGGGTACTGATTGTGGCGTACAGTGAGCCGACCAGTTTCAGGCATTCCTGGGGAACAGAGAGCTCTTTCAGGGCTTCTCAGCTTCTTTTCCTGCCCCGAATCCCCCCTGAGCTGCAGAAAAACCCCTTGGGCTTTGAGATTTCTGTAACAAGAGGCCATTCATGCCCGCTCACCGGTGGATTAGAGACTTAACTGCAGGGACAGAAGTTCATAAAGGCCTTCCAACTTTTTAATAAGAAATCACAGCACAAGGCTTCACTGCCCAGATACAAAGTTTACCTTGGTGAATGATCCTCGTGTTGAATAATACGTTCAGGACAGCAGATAGTATTTATGAACACTGATCACTCGCTTTGTATTTCAGGGCACTGATGTTTCAGTTTGACAGAGTGAAGTTTTGCAGCAGCCTGAGCGGCACAGAAAAGTTCAACTGGCACTTTGCCCGAGAACTTTTTCAAAGGCTGCAACATTATTAATATTTTCTGCTTGACTACATTTCCCTTTATCAGAATCCTTTTGTTCACCTTTTCTCTATCCGTCTGCAGTCCTCATTTCTTCTGTGGTTTTTCCCTCAGCAATATTAGTATTATTCTGTCGTTTTCCTCTTAGGTTTAATTAGTTGTATCATGCAGTTTTATCTGCCAACAGGAGATTTCAGAAAACTTTGTGGACAGATAGTGGACAGTATTTGACTGAGTGATAATTAACCACATCTTGATTTTCATGGTTGTGATCCACATCTTGGTTGTTTGCCATGTTGTCATGTACTACAACCATATTTAAGAAACTAACGGAGGAACTTGTTTTTCCAGGGTTAAGTAATCAACCTATCATGTAACAGAAATGTGGGAGTTTTTTCTATCCTTCAAGAATAATTTCTTCTGAATGTAAAAGGTGTGCGATTGGCTGTTTCCTGTCCATACAGGTTCCTATTTACCACCAATATGGCATCAATGATATTAGAATAAAAGGACGAGCTTGTTTTGACTTCATGAACATCATGAAGTATTGTCAGTCTTTTCTTGATGCCTTTTTCCTTTGAAAAATGTAAAAATGTATGACTTGTAATGAATGCTTGGAGTATCACAGGGCTCTGTACTGGGGCCACACACTTTCTGAGAACTTCTTGGCACTTTTCTGTGCACCAGATTAGGGTCAAACCTTTGGAGTTATTCTTCTTTACTTGCTGTAACTTAATGCAGCAAAAACAAATGTAGTTTGAAGACACGTCATTGAAACCTATTCTCTAAACTGTCACCTCCACATGTACGGCTGCTTCCTGGGTGATTTCTTTTTCCGACACTATGTCAGTCTTTGTTTGTTGCCTGTGCTGGGTGAGGTTTTATTAGACACCCTCTCTGAGGTCTTACCCTGGCTCCTGGTGATCCCAGAGGCCCGCCAGGTCCTCGTTCTCCTCGTTCACCCTAAAAGTGAGAAAGAAAAGACTGAGTCTGGATAGAAAACAGAAATAGATGTCTAAATACAGTCAATTGTAATGATGTACATTGTACCCTTTTTAAGTTTTATTTTGCATTGTGATGCAGTTAATAACTAATATAATAATTTAATGTAGTAAGTGAAATGTAAACGCAGGAGATTTCAGAGACTCACTGGTCCTCCTCTGGGTCCAACAGGTCCCACCTCTCCCTGCTCGCCACGCTCCCCCTGGAAACAAATGAGACGGCAATTCAAATATCAGCATCGGCTTTTGTCTTTTACTTCAAATGAAAGTTGGTTGATTAATTTATGAGTTGAGGAAATTCCCCAACACTTAAAACACTTACAACAATTAAATTCCAAAGACAAAATTGGCTTTTGGCGGGTAGTTTAAAGTTTTCATTTACATATTTAGTCACTCCGAGGCTCTTTCCTATTGAAACATGATGGATTATGTTTCAACGTGCTTCAGACTTACTTGTTTCCCCGAAGACCCCATCAGTCCTACAACTCCTGGATCACCTGTGACACCCTGGTAACAAAAAGAGTCCAGTATTAATTCATTAAGAAAACTACTGTCTAGAAATGACTTTCAGCAGCAGCAGTAGTATAGTACAGTTTTTATGGTGTTATTCATATTGTATAGAAGATTGCACAAGATTTGATCATACCTTCAAACCGCTTTGTCCCTTTTGGCCGTAAGTGCCTGGTAAACCCTACATGAAGACAATAGTATCAAACAACATCTGAGCTAAAAAAAAAAGGCAAATTTGAAACTGTTAATGGTGAATCAGGAGGTCGGAGGTCACTTACAGGAAGTCCCTGAAGGCCAGCATCACCTGGAGCGCCACTTTTCCCTGGAATACCCTAAAAGCAACAAACAATCAAACTGTCAGACAAGGGGGGTTTGCGAACAGGCTCAAGTTCAATATTGTTTTGCAGCAAAAATAACTCTCACACACAAACTAGCAGTAGTACGTTACCTTGGATCCTGGCAGCCCAGGTATTCCCTCACGACCATCTGGGCCAGGTAGACCCTATGGATTACAGAGCTCATTACGTACAATACTACACACATTTAAATGAAAGTACAACTCTAGACAGAAGAGAACGGAAGGTAATATGCTTGATAGGAAATGATCCGAATAGGATTTGTGTATAAAAATCTGTTTAAATAGGCTTATATTCTTTGATATGAAAATATAGTCTGGAGACTGAACAGTGTATAATATAGAATACGGTAAAACATTAGCACCATTCATATGATTGTGGAGGTAGAAAGGTAGATAGGTGCATAGAAAGGTAATGAGGATGTGTGGGTAGGTAGACAATTGTAGGACAGTAGGTAGGAAGATGGATTTATTGCTTGATTGATTGATTGATTCTGGTTTTGATGAGATGAAACAATACTCACAGGCTCTCCTTTTGGTCCTGGGACTCCTCTGATTCCTGATGGGCCTCGCTCCCCCTGCAAAGACACAAACAAACAGACTTTAATAGAAAGAAGTTAAATTAATAATCTGATAAATGAAGGGTTTGTAGAAAAAACTAAAGAAGTAAACACAATTAGAGATGCTAATTAAGAGGCCACAAACGTATCTTTAAAATTGTTTTAGACTAAATATCATTAGATCCACAAGGATTATATTCTTGGCCATGATATTTTTCTTTGAATCAGCATTTAAGGAAATAAAAGCTGCAGAAAAAAAGTGTTTGTCAGTGTGTGATTTGTGTTTATGATCTTACCATCACTCCCTGTGGCCCGGCCTCACCTATGGCTCCTCTTTGGCCTGGATCACCCTAAAAAAAAAAAAAAAATGTAATCGGTCTCAGTTTAATCACAATTTTGTGTAAATAGTGAGGAGATGTCAGAGGAGGTGATAATAAGATGGGTACTCACTGGGCCTCCTTGGATTCCCCGAGGGCCCACATCACCAGGCTTTCCTCGAGCTCCCTGTTTGGGGAATCGGAAAGTTGCTGTTGTCAGTAAAAGTTGAATTAATTTAAGCCGAGTTCGATGTATGTCAATACAGACAATCAAGTCATCTGGTCACATTAGATTTACATGGTAAACCTAAAAATTTTACATACATTTTCTTTTTTAAGCTTTTATTTTGTTAGCGGTTTAAGACATCCTGTATCTTTTCCTATTTAGATGAAACTTTTAGTGACTCTTCTCGTGTTGCCAAGACATTTTTTATACTGTTTTATGAATTCAATCCATTAAACTCTGCAGTGCACAGTGTGACCTTGTGACCTCTTACCCTGTCCCCCTTGGAGCCCATTATTCCTGGGAGGCCTCTTGATCCACCTGGGCCCTAAAATTACTCAGCGGACAGAGGAAAAGAGAAAGAAATGTCCCATGTTAATATGTTTGACTGAGCGAAGGAAACTTTTCATCTGAGAGAGTACGGTGAAATATTTTACTGGTAGTCCTTGAGCTCCGACTTCTCCCGACCCTCCTTGTTCGCCCTCCTCTCCCTGAAAGTGAGCGTGACCCAGTTATGTCAGGATATGATATCTAACCATCTGGTTTTTTTTCAATCTGTTAAAAACTAGGTCTTTAGCATGATGTTACCTTGTGTCCTTGTCTTCCAGGCTCACCTGATTCACCCTTTACCCCTTTGTGGCCCTACAGGAAGGAGCAAAACATTAGAATTAATCTTAAAGTGCATTTCACTAACAGAACAAGTGAAATGATTACATTATGAGTCACCATCAGTGACAGAAAATAAAATCAGAAACACTAAAAGTTCACTTACTTTCATGCCGGGGAGACCAGAATATCCAGTCAGACCAGAGGGGCAGGCGTTGGGACACTGAAAAACACAACAGCCTATTTGAGGTCATGGAAAAGCCCTGCCACTAGGGGGCTCTACTGACAGTGACCCCCGACCTCGTGAGAAAGAGCAGGGAACGAAACTAATCTCTCTTTATTTTAGCTCATTTACTGTTAATTACTTCTGAATATATATTAGAGTGTTTTAGATTTTGCCTTCTTCGTTCCATGCTGTGGGTTTGTTGTAGTAAATTCTTGAACGGTTGCAGTGTGAACACAGCGATCTCAACAACACGGTAACACAACTTTGACAAAAGATCTAATTTTCTAATGAGTTTATTGACATGAAATTAAAAAAAAAATATTGATCTAAAACCTTCAGTTGTCAGCAGTGATATAAAGTGAGCGTTATAGTAAATGGGCTAAAATGTGCATAACCAGTATTGTGATTGTAAATTAATTTTCTTTGGGATCAAACTTACCAGGTCCTCGCCTTGATACACAGCAGGAGGTCCCTGGAGAGAAATAGGAAGTGTTTTTTTTTTCAGTAAAGATCACATTTCACAAGATTACAGGTCAAAGGAAATCATTACCCAGTAACTTCTATGAGTCAATATTTTCCCCACAGTATCATTCCACCTCTCTGAGAGGTGTTACTCACTCGGCAATCATGAAAATAAAATAATACTTCTTGACTTTTCATGGTCAGCCTCTCTGACGGTGTTTAACAGCAGTATAGACAGAGGTTGTGATATTTACCCGAGGCCCAGCAGGACCAGGAGAACCAACTTGACCCCTTTTGCCTCTCGCTCCCTGTGAGAGGCAAACGATTGTTTTTATTAATCTTAAAACTTCGTCAATTTAAAAGAGCATCTGTACACTTCATCTTTACACAAACTTAAAAGACAATCATACTCACAGGGGCTCCGACTTTGCCCAGTTCACCTGGCAGCCCGTCTGTTCCAGGAATACCCTGTTAAAAAACAAAACATGTCTGAACTGTCAACGGTCTGTTGTCAATAAAGCTTTCATTGAATATGCACATTCTTTTTAATAATCCACTGACATTTGTAAAGGGGATGTATTGGGAAAAGTGCTAGGATACCGCGTATAAGTAAAGCCATTAAAGCTACATCTGTAAGTCTCACCCTGCTGATGCTAGAGTGTACTGGGGGTGTGGTCAGTACACTCTGACATCATCAGACCGGAGGAGGTCGGTGAAACAAGCCTCGTTCATGCAACCAGATTACATTTTCTATAAATGCATAATGAGGATACGTTGTAATTTATGCATTTGGTAAGTGTTGATACTAAACTTCAGTAAAATTTATTTGTTTGTATTTGTTTATTAAACTGTTTTATGGTTATGTTTAGGAACTCTTTTTTTTCCAGGAGACGAGGTTGACTTTGTACATGGCTCTAGTCTTTTTTAATGTACGCTCAGTGTTATTTTGCAAAACCTTGATCCGATTTCGATAACACTTGCAGCGAACTTCTGCAATCTACAACACAGGATGGCAGAGAGTGGTCCAAACACAAACTACGCTACAGAAAATATTATATAACTTAACCAGTCATGTAGTTTTGAATCCAACAACTATTTTGTTGATAATAGTCAGTCAATAATTCAGTAAACAGGATTTAATTCACCCTAGAAGCAGATTTCACTTTCTTATTTAAAGTTATTTAAAGTTTTACAACTGAAAATGAGACTAAGTTGGTATTTTATTAAACAAGGACACTTATTTTTTACTGATGGAGCCCAGACTGAAACTTGTGTTCATTGCTTCCACGTGGATGAGCATTCAAGTTTCATCTTTTACTGTAATTATTCCTTTACCTACAGCACAGTAGGATAAGCTGAGGCAGTAATCGCTGTGTTTACCTTCCCATGCTAACCCGAGCTGAGATCTAATTATACAGGGGAAAACAGACCACAGAGTATGGATTACAATACTGAAGGTACTCACATCAAGCCCATCAGGTCCCACACCCTGTGAGAGAGACATCATGGATTGACAGAAATCAGTGCAGATCAATAAAGAAAATGTCAGTCAAGTCTTGTCCGATGCATAAAGACAGGGACTGCACGCTAAAGCAGCCTCGTTCTTTCACTTAATTAACGGTGGTAACAAGAGTACATTCAGGCTGCAGTTCAACTACAGAATGAATAAAATAATATGTGTGGGAGAGTTAAATAAATTGTGCTGTAACAAAGTTGAACAAACTAATTCTAATGAATCCTTAGATGGTAAAAACGACTGATCAGTGTGGGTGTGACGCTGCAGGTCTTCAAACAAATGTCCTGACTCCTGTAACTGAAAGAGCACATCAGTGCTGAGTGCTCAGACATGACACACATGCAACATCTGCATTATCATCTGCACTTACAGGCTCTCCAGTTGGTCCACGTGCCCCAGGATCCCCCTGAAAACAAGAAGAAATGAGACCTACATCAGCTTTTCTAAATCTTTACTGCACAGGGAAATGTATTAGAAAAAGCACAGTGGGTCCAAGTAGGAACCTGCTGCTATAAAATCTAAATCTGTAAAGCAGAAATAACATTTGATGAAGATTCAGCCACAGGAAACAATTTGATAAACTTACCTTTGACCCCATTAGACCCACCGAGCCTGGATCCCCAGGAGGTCCGACAGGCCCCTACAAAGATGACACAAAAACCTTTAAACACCACAGACATGTTAGAACGAAAACAGCTGACAACATCATGAAGCCGAGCTTTCCTGGGGCACAGACTTTTTATTTCTACAGAGTTAATAAAATAACATAAAATATGTTAAAATAGTTGTTGAGTTGAGAAAACTCAAATTTAATAATACAGATAAAGTAATTCCAGTGTTCACAAAAAAATCAAGTCAAATGAATTTATCTGTTTCTGTGCAGGAAATGGAAATCACAGATGTGAGTCTATAAACTGTGATGGATGTAATAATTTAATTTTAAATTTGTCTAACCTGGGTTACTCTCTGCAACGTGTCTTACTATCATAGCTCTTGTGTTTATACAACGTTCCCAGTTCACAGCATTTCATTTAGTGCTTGTATCAAACTTATCAAACCTCCTCCGCACATCTTCGGAGACTCATTACAAATGTGATATCAGAGGTGAGGGTGTGGCCTTGGCTCCTCCCCTTACTTGCCCCCTCCATAAATAACCCTCAAAGCGCTCTCCGCTTGGTCAAAGGCATCAGTGAGATAGAAGCGAATCAACGGCACCTGAAGCCAGACATTCAGTCTACGACCAGAGCAGATTACGTCTGTCTCAGAGCGAAAGGTAGAAACCCAGAAAAAGGAAAATTCCTCCTCAGATTCTCATGAAACCAGCAACATCACCGCAGCAGACGGCAAACACACTGAGTCCATTCTGCGTCGCCTTTCCTAGCATACAGTTCTCTCCTGTCAGCCGTCTCTGGGCGGCCGATTCCCCCCCCCTACACTGCCCTCGATCCCACACAAAAAGACCCCTGTTTCTGTCAGGAAGCTACTCGAGACACTCCCTTAAATAGTCAGATTGATTTATCCAAGGAATGTTTGTTTTTTTTTTCTCCTCCATCCACACTGTTCTTCAGAGGAGGTCCAAGACAAACTGCTCACACAGCAGCAGATCTGAATATCTCAAGTCCTCCAGCTCAGATCTTACACACATTCAATACATCCTCAGAGTTAAACCAGCAGGACTTTCATCTACTCGATTAAAGCAGCTGGCGGGTCCAAAACTCAACAGAGGCTTTGGAATAGAGACGGGGACCCCGGCTGCACTCGCTGTCCAATGTGTCTGTCAGGTGAAACACTTGTCCAGCCAAAACCAAAACCATACCAGTCTGTGCCTGAAGTCACCCTCACCTACGTCAACATGTTGTTTCACTTACATCTGCGCCTGGAAGGCCCGGAGCTCCAGGGACTCCGTCTTTGCCGTTATCGCCATCAAGACCCTGGAAGCAGAAGTTCACTTCTCATTAACTCGATTTTAGTGAGTGAATCATTAATAAAGTCGTGTATTTATACTGTATTCTGCATGTGAAGGGAGAAATTTGAGAGTCCACTCACTGGTCCGCCGTTCACTGTGGAGTCTTCTCCTCTGTCGCCCTGAAGATGCGAGAAGAATGACGTTTTTTCAAAAGTCCAAACTCCTATTTTCTTGTTGCACAGGGAGTTATTTACTGGTCCATGATCACAGAAATTTGGGGGATATTGTAACCTGATGTTTTAAATTCTGTAATTTAAAAAGGTCTTACACATGGTGGGTATTTTACAGGGTTATTCCAGTATTTCTGGATCCAGCATGTTTAGATTTGGCCTTCTTAAAAGCTAAAATACTGAGATTAAATGGTGAAGCAGCTTCGAAGCAGCTTTTAGACCTTAATGCAAAAGAGAAAAAATGATCTGAACAAATAAAATAACAACAGAACAATTCAAAACATGTACTTTTGTGAATTGGAGGAACTTGAACTCAGCATCCCTAAAATCCTGGTCACAGCCCTGTTGTTGTTGTTGTTTACATAGAAACTAAGAAAAACAGACTTTTATCTGTGCAAACATGACACGTATACGAGTTTACATGTATGCACATTTTTATTTTCCAAAGGACTTCATTGTTAAAACCTGCTCCACTGTTCACTGAGCTGATTAACCCAGAATGAACTGAACCACGGCTTTGACCCACATCTGAATACTGAAAAGACGAAACGCCAACTTACATCAATGCCATCCACTCCGGGCACGCCGGCGGTTCCTGGTGGCCCCGTGGGGCCTCTGGGACCGACTGGGCCCCTCTGTAGAACAAACACAAAAATCAGTTTTTGCTTTCTTTTCAACTGAAATGAATCTGTAAATATCATCCAGTGCTGCTGCTGCTGCTGCTGCTGCTGCTGGTGTGAAGGGCAGCTCACACAGAGTCTCATTGTTTGGGTGATGTGAGGGGAAAGGTCGTGAAACTAAACCTGGTTTCCCATTATAGTCCCATTATACCAGCTAAGTAACTGCATGTGTTCAGATTACTGCTGCTGTCTGGAGCTTATTGGTGCCAGGTGTGCACACAGATATGAATGGACATCACTTATGGACAGTTTCTAGAAAAACTTTATGAAAAATACAAACTGAGACCATACATTTAAAGATTTTGTTGAAAAAACACGACTTTCACTTTAAATTCACTTTATTTCTCAATATTTACTTTCCTCATACTGATTCTGTTAATGGCTCAGACAATAACAATGTGTAATACCTATATGTGGCCAGCTTTACCAGCTTTGTAAAAAGGTTAGAAGAAGCTTATGTGAAGGAAAATCTACAGGATACTAAAACCATCAATTACATTTGAGTCTCTAAAAATGTTCTGATTTAAGTAGATCTAATTAAAAAGCATTAAAGTAGAAGGATCTTGCTAAAACAACACACACAATACTGAACAACACACATAAGATGAACGTGCCAACAGGAATACAACATAATACTGTGTTTAAGCATCATACAAACACCCAAATTCTCTTTTTATCATCTAAATTATATTATAATATATCGATGCATAAGAAATAAAACACCATAAAGTACAATAATGTTTCTATAAACTCGTCACTGAGCACTGAGTCTTTTTTTCCAGGAGATAAAGGAGAGTAAAGAAAGAGCAGCTGTGTCTCACCTGAGCAGAGCAAATCAGCACGATTTGCAGTAAAAGCACCAGCAAAGAGTCCCGACAGATCCCGGAGAGAGCCATGGTCTTCCCAGGGCCGAGGAAGACACTAAAAGTCCCTTTTTCCCAGATTAGAGACGGGGCTCACGGACGGTCCACCTGTCAGTCTCCCCCCTGACTAAAACCCCACCGCCTACTGGAAGGGGAGGATGTTAGAAAGTCCTGATTATTCATGAGAAGCTGAGGCTGTGCAGGCTGACTGGAGGAGGAGGAGGAGGAGGAGGAGGAGGAGGAGGACGAGGAGGAAGAGGAGGAGGAGGGTTTATCTGGGGTGTGCTTACCTTGACTTTGAAATGAAAAGAAATTCAAAGCTGAAAGTTCAGTGGAAGTTGACCAAGACTATGGTGCTCTTTTACCTGGCTTGGGAAATTACTGTAGACCTTAGTATTTGCATATTTTTGCACTTTAAACTAAAATAGAAAAAGGGGGGCTGAGGATTTCAAATGGAAAAGTAAAATATATTGTCCACTGGTTCCATTTTTTAATCTTCTAAGTATGACACCTAGAAAACCAAAAAAAGTTTGAAAAGTTAAATCCTAATGTAGACCCTTCACAAAACACTGGGTTATTGAAGTCCATGCATTTTCTGATGTTGTTGTACTTTGATCCTACTGCCACTAGATGGTAGTAAGAAGCAGTGTTTTACTGATAGACCGTTTTATTACCCATGTGTGTTCCTAACACCATGTCTTTACATTTGTCTTTGTACTGTTCTATATTATCTTTTTGTCTTAGTGTAGTAAAGATCTCTATTTTCTTTCATTTTCTTCTTCCTTTCCTTTCCTTATCACCGATTGGCTCTTGTTTTCTCACCCTCCACCCCTCACTTACCTGATAAGTGTTCACCTGGGCACTAGAAGATTATTTAAGGGCTTCACTCCACTCATTCACTCTCTTAGAAGTTTGTTACTCTTTAATTTCTATAATTTGTCTATGTTAGTCTCAGAGAACCTTCTTTATCCTTATTTCTTTAATAAGTACATGAGACTATTTTGAATTTAATCTTTATTCTTTGTCCTTTCAGAACCCGCAGCCCATGTGAGTCTTCCTTCATGTTTGTCCAAAACTAAGAGAAAACAAGATAAGACAGGAAATCGATCAGCAGATTTTTTTTTCTCACTTGCCCTCAGGGCTTCCGTAGTTTATAGTTGAACGACAAAATAACCGTAGGTCAGACTTGCACTTACTTAATGCATATTAATGATGTGAAGAGGAAGGAAGTCTGTCTTACTTTAACAGCCTTACTTCTCTCTCCTGCTTGCTGCTCCTGCGTATAGAGGAACATCATTTTTCTCTCTTGTAAGAGGATTGTTTCTTGATGCCTGATATTTCTTTCATTCATTGTTCACCAGCTGATTGTTTGATTGTCTCTGGAGTCACACAGAGAGATGAGAGGAGCAGCTATGAGTTTAACAGCAGCATCAAGTGGATTTGTCGTCCTCCTCCTCACTGTACCAGGTACTGTACATCTACATTTACTTTGTAGGACGTTCAGTAAACTTACTGAGAACAAGCTGAAACAGGATGAATAAATAACTGTGCAGTTAATGTTGTTTTTCTAATGTGATTTTTCTCTCATCACTTGTTTAGCTGTTTTTTTTTTTATTGTGATGTTAAACCAAAGTCCTTAGATCTGTTCAGTGTTTTCACACATGCAGCATCTCTCAGTATCTTTGACCTCAACATGTTAGTGGTGAGTATTATTGCACAGTAAGAGTTGTGCTGTTTGAATTAACTTTATAAATGGAGCTGTAAGTGGTTCATCTGAAGGATTCAGTAACTGAAGAGTTAATCTACAAATGTCTGTACATTCTGTTTAAGAGAACAAGATAACATCTACCAAGGCTCAAAATAACCAAATGTCCGTTAATCTTGTTATTTGTTGATGTCAGTGTGATGTTTCCACTTCCTGTATGGTCAATAGTGATCTGCCTTTCAATATCTAATATCACATAAAGTAGCAACCAAGTGTGAAGACGTACATACATACTCACTCATCTTTACATAAGATCTCTACATTTCTAGGTTCTACTGTTCATTACAGCTGCATTAAGATTCACAGGTCCAATGGTTTTCTGTTTGGACTTCTCCATGTCTGTGTTCACTGTGGCTTAATACAGCAACTACATCAAGAAGCCAGAAACATTATTAACATCATGAGTTTAAAAGTGAATAAAAAGGAAGAGACCATAGGAGAAAAACATGACTTTACCTCAGTAACATATATATAACAATATATAACAACATGACAGACATCTTTGTCTTAAACTCACAGTGAGAAGTGTTGGAGCCAAGTAGTTTTACAAATGTATTTTAGTCATGTAGCAGGTTTCCATGTTGAAGAACCTCCATAAAGTTTCTCTCTGTTGTTGTGAATCTGATTGTGGTTTCTGCTGCTCTGTGTTACAGTGATACAGGGTCAGAGTGACTGGAGAGTGTTTTACTCTCGCACTCACATCTGTGCCTCTAAAGGATCAACAGTGGTTATATTCTGCAGCTACAGATACCCATCCATGATAAATGGTTACTATACTACAGTTGAGGAAACATTCTGGTTTACTAAATGGATTAATGATGCTGTGGATCTGAGAACAGACTCAGACTACAGAGGTCGTGTGGAGTATAATTGTCGTACATGGAACATCTGCACTCTGACAATCAGAGACCTGAGAGAGAGCGACTCAGCTGAGTACATGTTCAGATTCACAACAAACCAAGGTGGGAAATATTTTGGTGAACCTGGAGTCACTTTGTCTGTCACAGGTAACGTTTTCACTGGAATATTTATCAATTTGGTTCCAATCATTAACTACTGAGAATCTGTGTTTGTTGCTTTGATTGTACTTTTCTAGTTTAATTAATGTCTGTTCTCCCATCACATGTCCAGACCTCCAGGTGCTGGTGGAAAGATCATCAACCCAGACAGAGCTGAAGTGTCACAGCAGCTGTAAAGCAGCTGATCGTCCTTCATATGTCTGGTACAAGAACGGACTGAAAATGAAGGAGGAAACATTTTCC
>NW_019525209.1:62442-63076 GCF_002814215.2 Seriola lalandi dorsalis | reverse complement strand
ACTGATTTGTTCCAGCAGCTGTCTTCTCTCTGCTCGTTCTGCCTTTGTTTGGTACAAGAGTGAAGAAGAAATTCAGGGAGAGACGTCTCCATCTTTTAGAGGACACGTTGATCTTGAGGACAGTTATTCCTGTGCTTATGAGGGTTACCGCTCCCCTGCAGTGTGTGAGTTCACTCCACTATGTCACAACGACACACTGAAATGATTTTATTTCAGTGTGTCGTTGTGATTAATATTGATTTTCACTTAAGATGTTCCTGCAACCTTTGCTGATCAGTGCATTAGCAAAGATGTTTAAGAGGAAGACTGCAATAAAGCAAATATGCATGTGAACAAATGATGGATAAAATCAGCTTTTATGAGAAAGGAAATGTTTTCAATTCATATTTGTGAAGATATGAAGTGTGTAGTTGATGATATAATGATATAAATCAGTCAGGTATTGTATTTAAAAAAATTATTGGGACGTGTAATAAACATAAAGAGGGCGTCTCTTTCTCCAAAAATAAATCATTAGGTTCAGCCCAGTGATTTTAACACGCAGGTGTGAAAGATGGTAAGAATATATTCAATCATAACAGTCTCATGTTAATGTGTGTTTATATCCTGCAGATGCTCCGAAGGTGTCAGTGTT
>NW_019525209.1:62015-62392 GCF_002814215.2 Seriola lalandi dorsalis | reverse complement strand
TTTGAGACCATGCGGTTAGTCCAGGTGAGGTGGCCTGTATTGTTTGCTTGAATTGGTTTGTAGTGTGTCTTTGCCTGTTTAGGTGAGTTTGTTTGTTTTAGGTGAGTTGCATGGTGTGGTGTTGGAGAGTAGGGGGGGGTAGAGCACAGCCTAATCCAGCGGGGGAGAGCTAGCCCAAAAAGGCACCTCTCCCTGACTCTACCTCCCTCATTGTCTTGGAGAGTGGGGGAGTAGGGGGGGGTAGAGCACAGCCTAATCCGGCGGGGGAGAGTTTAGCTCAAAAAGGCATCTCTCCTTGACTCTGCCTCCCTCATTCAAAATGGCCACCACTTTCTCCAACTGTTTAGGGGAGTTTGTTTGCTGAATCTGCTAGTGTG
>NW_019525209.1:47720-61995 GCF_002814215.2 Seriola lalandi dorsalis | reverse complement strand
TCTGACCTGTAGCAGTGATGCTAACCCAGCAGCTAATTACACCTGGTACAAGGAGAATGACCGTGAACTTCCCAGTCAACAACCACAGCTCTTCTTCTTCAGCTCCATCCAGCCCTCTGAGTCTGGAGAGTATTACTGTACAGCTGAGAATGAGATGGGGAGGAGGACATCAGCACACGTCTTTATTGATGTAAAATGTGAGTGAGGCAGTTTATTTTAAAATCTATATAAAGCTGATTAGTGACCAGAACTATGTTTTCCAGCCATAATGTTTCTCATGTTGCCATACACATAACTATTAACTGTTACTCATTAAAATACAACATGTAGCTCTGCAGTTAAAGTATGTTGTTAATGTTTGTTGTTCCAGATCCTCCAAAGCTTCTCTCTGTGTCAGTGAGTCCCTCTGGTGAGATACTGGAGGGCAGTTCAGTGAATCTGACCTGTAGCAGTGATGCTAACCCAGCAGCTAATTACACCTGGTACAAGGAGAATGAAGACTCACCAAAAGCTTCAGGACAGATCTTCACCATCACTGACCTCAGACCTGAACACAGTGGGAATTATTACTGTGAAGCCCAGAACACAAGAGGACGTCGTAACTCCACCTTAAATCTGACTGTTGTAGCAGGTGAGTTACACACATACTGCGTCAGAACTCCTAACACACTGTCTGGGTTGCATTACATACAATTTCATGCATATTACACAAATCTTGTGAAACCTGTGTTGGGTGGTAAGATGATGTTAACTGCTCCATTTGTAACGGAGGAAGCACGCGGTTGCCTCAAAAGTCCTCTAATCGATATGTACATTTTCTGATCTGCCCACCTCCATTGTTATGGTTTGGTTAGGTTTAGCTCAAGCAACAAAAAAACTACTTGGCAAAAGTATCTTAGTGACAGTATCTTGCCTACAAAGCTTGATGAGCACTACTGTGGTAGACATCTTTGAAGGTGGGAGCTCAACTTTCTTCCCATGACCTCTTGCCTCTGAAACTGGCCTGTTGTTCATCATGAGCGGCTGGAAGATGTTGGAAGACAGTGTTTATAAAACCATATTATTACTGTACTGGGGAGCCTGACCAGAGTTAGGAACTTGAGTTTTGAGCTTAACTTGAGCTGAACTTGAGCTGAACTTGAGCTTCACTTGAGCTGAACTTTAGCTGAACTTGAGCTTAACTTGAGCTTAACATGCAAATGTCTACACTGATTTCCAACAACCAAAAGCAACTACTTAAATACGACCTTCCATTAACTACAGCCAACCTGGGCTGTACCATACCTGCCAATTATGTGTTTCCAGTTATTTGTTTTCACTAACCTTCCTGTAGAAACCTCTTCAGTCTACCATTTGCAAACTATTCATAAACAAATTGCAATAAGTATTCAGTAAATAAACACTCACTTAACCTTCCTCTACTCGACTCCCCCGATACTTGGTCTACCCCAGTGACATCACTGAAGATGTAACTCAGTGTACAAATACAGGAAGTGTTTGGGCAGTTCCTTCTTTTATCCCTGGGACACATGGTTGGTATGGTGTGTCCTCACCCACTTTGTCACACCATCACACTCCAGTTAATTTTATCTAATTAATTTTATTTTATTTGTTTTTTTGTAGGAGCATGGAAGTTAAGAACTGTTGCTATATTCTCTGCCATTGTCCTGGCTGTCATACTCGTCTGTGTCTTCCTCTGGATCATGTGAGCGCTTCTCTTTCATAATTGTTCATTAAATAATTACAAATTGTTGATGTCAGCAGTGAGTTTTGCACTTAGTTTTAACCATTTCAAATGAATTTTCCTGCCCAGAAAAAAGAGGGTCTTCGAGCAGGGGTCTGAGCCTGAAGCGAGACCAGACGACAGGCAGCAGGTAAGAAAGGAGAACTGACCCAAATCCGGTGCAAAAGAAAACCCAATCTGCCCCAAAAGTTTAGTCAAGAATCCTACATTATCTAGTTTCCAGCTAAAACAGGACTATTTGTTCCAGTATTGCTGTTGGTGCTGAGGATTTCATTATTTTGATTATTGCATTGTTATTGTTGTGATGAACACAAGCAGAGCAGATATGACCGGACCTGTCACTGACTGACTGACTGACTGACCGAGTTACATTGGTCTGCCTGCTGAGTGTTGCGTTTCTTTGGTGCGAACAAGCAGTACAGCACAGCTTTTGTCTGCAACACGGTTATAAAATCAGGATTTTAGCAGTGTGGACCAGCAGCTTGAAAATGGTGTGGAAGTGACTGGTGGTTAACACGTAGGCTGAATGCAAATATGATGCAGTCCAGCCATGTGCTAGGTTTTGACCTAGTCTTTTATTTATTTATTTTTGAAAAATTGAGTTTCTCTGTTAATGTTGTGTTATGGAATTTGAAATGACTTCCTCTTAAGCAGAGATGTAACAGACATATAGTTATAGGTGCAGAGACAAAAGAAAATGGTTTCATATCAAGTCAATCTTATTTCTTCCTGTTTTTATCAGCTAAAATTGAGACATGTTTTGCCCTGCTATGAGAGAGACATTGTTCAACATTATGGTCAAGAAGCTATACAATTCAAAGTTCTACCAAACTTGAACACTGCTTAAGGGGAAGTTAGGCAATTTATCAGCTTCATCATCTGATATAAGTGACCAGGAGCTAAAACAGCAGCAACAGCACTGATCTGTCAAATGTCAGCTTCACCTTTTTTTAATTTTTTAATTTTACTGTGAATAAAATCTTACCTACTTTGTGCCAGAGGACCGTCCACACATGTAAAATAATAACAATTGTATTTGTCCAATGTGTACAGGTGGAACCAGCAGAGCAGCAGGGTAACCTTCACTATGCCAGCGTCCACTTTTCCAAAGACGACCCTGTCTACTCCAACATCACACCGGCTCAGCCCAGAGGACAGAAGGAGGAAAAGAAGGAAGAAGAAGAAACGGTGGAGTACACTACTGTCTCATTTAAAGGCGCCAGCACGGCCCAGAGGTGAGCAGCTCCTTATTGCACTGTTTTTACATGTTTTATGATCAGGGTGTTTTACATTAACACCATATCGTCACAATCCCCTAATTTAATTTATTTCCTTCTCAGAGCCAGAGATCAGGAAGCTCCAGAGGATCCAGCTGCATTGTACAGCACAGTCAACAAACCCTGCAAAAAACATTAAACCTCTACTCTACTTTCCATCCATGGCATTTTTAAAAATTATTTTCATGGAAGAAAATCACAATGAGTTTTAAATCATATCTCATTAAGAATGCAACACAAATTGCATTTTAATTGCTATTTAAATGTACAAATTCAAGCAGAACATACAGCAGCAGTGTTAAGCCTGTTGGACTGATCAGTTTGACTGAAGAACCTCAACAATGGTGAGAGAAAGCACTAAACTGCACTAGGATGGATTTGGACAGCACAATAAGCAGCCAATGGTGGGGATGTATTTGCTAATCTGGTTGTAGTTTCCTCCTTCTGCCACTTGATGTTAGTAAAGAGACATTTTATACTGATGGCAAATCATTTCTATTTTTTCTGTATATACAATATATCTGTCCACGCACTCTTTCTGCTTTTTCACCAGTTTAACCATCTTTACTTCCTTACGTCACCTGTTTTTGTTCTGTACCTGTTTGTACTGGTAACATGATTACATTTGGGCTCTGCGTTGTATTTTATTCTCAGGAATCCCAAAGTATTTTTGCTATGGTTAGATAGAACTGGTTTACACATTAGACTAGACAATAAGCTACTTAACTCAGAGGATCACATAGTGATTTCGAGCTCATGGATCTAATTATTCATAAAGTTCCTGCTGTCAACACATTCATGCACAGTGTGTTGACAGAATTAACAACTGAAATTCTGTGGCTGTGAGAAAAGTTACCAGTGGCTTAAGTTCCTTTTGAAGGAAGTTGAAGATAAGCGTTTTGTCTGTCGTCATTTTCACCACAGCAACTGGAGGATGTAGCTTTTTTTTTCCTCTGCTGAAACTGAAGTGTTGAAATTAGTATTAACAAACTTATCACAAATATGTTGTAAACTTTCTTTATGTAAATTTCGTACAGCGGTGTGGTAGAATAACAACTGTGCAATTATCACTGTGAAGTCCCAGAACAGCAGAGGGCGTCATAACTCCACCTTAGATCAGGCTCCTGTGCCATTCTGTCTGAGTATGTCTGGTAAAGTCACTTCTATCTCCACAGCCCCAGATTTCTTTACTTTTCAAACCCATAATCTTCAGCCCCAACCAACGCTGGATCATATGACATCATCTGAGGCATTTATCACATTTTGTGCAGCTCCCTATAGGGCTTTATACAACTTTATTATTATTATTTTTTTTTTTTTTTTACATATGTACTAGTTCTCACAGATTTTGATAAGTAAACTTGGTTGAATTGTAACCCTGACTGTTTTTGTAAGAACATCATTTAAATACTCTTGAATCTTGAAGTTTTCTCTTGTAATTAGTGACAATTTTTCCTTGTTGATATACTAATTTTCTGTCTTGCGCTGGATTAGGTGAGCAGTAAATTGTTGTTTATTGAAACACTGAACACTGTGTTAAAACAGTAGGTGATATAGAAATGTCTGTCGTTTGTAAATAAAGCTGATTGTAGTTCAAGTAGTTTGGTTGACGTACACTAATGGCAGGTTACAACCTAACCTAGCTGTCAGCCCAGTCAAAACGGTGTTGGCGCGGGATTTGAGGGAGACCCCGTGCATTCGCGACCAGTTGGCAGTTGGTAGGTGCCTAGCAACTTACAGTGCTAACGATGTCAACGTCTCCGAGAATTAGGCCGCTTACGTTGATGGATACAAAGTTTGCCGATGGGTAAAGCACTTGTTACGGCTTGGGGAAGATAAATAATCTCTGAGTGTAATTTTCATACTGTTTTCAGTAAGATGCGGTGTGGTAAAATACGCATGCTAGTTGCTGTTAGCGTGTTAGTGTTAGCCCGCTAGAAATATTAGCAACGGTTGCGGTGTTGTAGCTGAACGTAGTAGTAAGTATTGCTAACGTGTGTTGAGGGTGTCAAACGGTGTTAACGGTTAAACAAACTCAGAATTACCTTGTTAAGAGGCTTTTATGTGAGAACTTTTACTGAGAAACTTGTGTATGCTCATTCAAGGATCGGACCAGGACATATTCCAACTTTTTATTCGGAGCATAGAAGATCCTGGTTTCAGCTATCACCATGTCTGGTTGTTACGGACAGCTGCGGGTGTCCCCCTTATCTTTCCCCGTTTCCCTCATCAGTTCATCGCCCAGCTTGTCCAACCAACGGCCTTGGGAGGTCGTGAGTAATGAACTTTTGCATGTGCTGAGTATATATTTTTTCCTTCTTGCTTAATTGCAAGTGAATCGGCCATCATGTTTACGTATTTTTCTGGCATGTTTATTTTCTATCCATATAATGTTGTGATATTTTAACATACTCAGGTGGAGGCTTTAAATAAGGCAATTGGGCTTTTTGCCTCTCCCTGCACTGTATGCAATTTGTTTTGTTTGTCCTTTTCTATGTATTTTAAATGGTGTAAAAGAAAAAAAGAAAGGAGAAAAAAAAGTTGAAGACGTACAAGAATCGGTCCAGTTTTGATGTGTTACTTCGTTTTGAAGGACACAAACGTGTGTGTGTGTTTGTGTGAGGAGTGTATTTTAGTGTGACATTTGGGATCTGGGGTATCTAATTACTTCACTGGTTAGCTGCCTTATGTGTTGAAAGAGAGGAATTGCTTGATTATATAAAAATAATTCTCAGAATATAAACATTAGTGAGCTTTATATTCTGCTAAGTGGAGGCAGCAATCATTTATTTCATATCCCCTGATTAAGTTAAAGTATAAGAGCATTCATTTATTAGTTTGGGTAACACAGTTAACCAATTTTACTATAAATGGTTATTTAATTTCTTTAAATTGTTTATTGGCAAGATTGAATGCATTTTCTGATGAAGTTGTAGCTTGATACTGCTACCACTATATGGTAGTACAAAGCAGTGTTACATAGAAAGTATCATTACTTCCCATGTGTTTTTGTTTTGTACATATACTCTTAACACCATCTCTTTACATTTATCTTTGTTCTATATTGGTTTGTCCTTAAAAAAACTGCAGAGTCAAGAAAAAGTCTGGCTTGGTCTGAGTAACAAATTCTCTTAAAATTGAAATGGGTATCATTTTGTTTAGATATGGTTGGAGTTTGCATTGTTGAGCCTGTGACATTCAGTTTGTTGCATACACTGATTAAACAGAGTTGGAACATAATAGGTGGGAATCACAGAGTAACTCACTGGGCAGAACCTCTTGGTTGTGACCATCATCAAAGCCTCTTAACTGTCACGGATGTTGGAGGTAAGTAGGACCCAAATGCAGCCAAAACTTGGGGAACGGTGCAGACAGGTTTATTAACCACAGACATGAACAGACGACGTGAACTGATTGAGGATTAAACAGACATGAACAGATCGAGGACATACCCAGAGAACAACAGGATGTGAACAAACCCAGAACTAAACAGATGAACAGACAAAGGGGAGCACAAGGACTATATAGACAAAGGAGGCAAGGGTGATTGAACACAGGTGAAACACATTAGGGCGGGGCAGACAATCACCACAGACACAGGAAGCAAAAACACTGACACACATGGAAACCAATTACAAAATAAAACAGGAAGTGCAAAAGTCCAAAACAAAACTAACAAAAAGTGTCTGCCATAGCAAAGCATGACACTTAACTATAGTGCATAATGAATGTTTTAAGATCCTACTATTGACATATAAAGTTCATCCTGGCCTCTGTTCATGTTACAGTGTATGTGACCTCTTAACTGCTTATGAACCAGTTTGTAGCCTGAGATCCTTGGGCAGAAGTCCTCTAGTTTTTTCCTCAGGCAAGGCTGAAAGGTAGAGGTGACAGAGCCCTGAAACTCTGGAACAAGCTGCGTAATATCAGGTCAGCAGAATCGGTGAGCCCTCTTTAAATGTGTTCTTAAAACTTCAGTGAGCTTTTCCTGATTTTACTTAATATTATTGATTTCCCAGGCTACTTGATTCTGATAGATATTAAAAGATTGTCCTTTTTTGGTGACACTGCATTTTTTTTTATCCTCACTGCAATACATAAATAAATCCTATTATAATTATGATCAAAATGGAATGTCTTTCTAAATGACAGCTTGATAAGCAATTTTAAGTATCTTCTCGTGTTTAATATTTGATGTAGATGGGTACAGCCTTATCCAATGGCTTGTATGTGCCAAGATAGCCAAAATGTCTTTCCTGCGATCCACCTGTATAAAAAGGAAGCATAGATGGGAGTAGAAGGTGGGGTTTTTTTTTTCTTTGTCACATTTATTCTTTTTGACCCTTGACTACATGATTACAGTACAATAAATTAACATTAGCTATACAGTTGACTTAACCTAGGTTGTAGGTGTTTGCTAGCCATGAACAATGTCGGCCAACGCTGACTGCAGATTAGCACTGATTAAAGTACATTTCTAGCCAAAAGAAAGACATGAAAGTAATGTTGCATGACTTGTTAACACAGACAAAATAAACATCAGAGATGCTTAGCTACAAGCAGATCCTGCAGGAGCAACTAATCATTGTGCCATAACAGGGTGGTTCAGAGCATTTTTGGGAACACTTCTGCATCTTCAGCAGTTATCTGATTCAAATCTAGTAAAAGGAAAAACATGACACCTGTGTTCACAAACGAAAAACATTAAGCAACTTCAGAGGGATTACTTTGCAAAACCTTATTTGGCCCCTGTTCTTACTGGAGAGAAAACAATTCAGATCAGACTTTGCAAATGCGTCACCAGATATATTTTCACACTTGCCTCTTGCCGCTTCTGTAGAGTATAGTATGTCAAACCACAAAATTACTGTAAGACTTGTACTGACCTCATGCATATTAATAAGTGAAGAGGAAGGAAGTCAGTCTTATTTTAACAGCCTGACTTCTGCTTGCTGCACTACGCACAGAGGAACATCACCTCCCTCCAATGTAAAAAGAGAATTTTCTTTATAAAATTGATATTTCTTTCATACATTGTTCACCAGCTAGTGTGTCTTATTGTTTCTTAAGTCACAGAGAGATGAGAGGAGCAGCTATGCGTTTAATAGCAGCATCAAGTGGATTTGTCGTCCTTCTCACTTTACCAGGTACTGTATACTTTACTTAGCATTTAGTGAACCCACTCAGAGCAAGCTAAAATTGTTTTAAATGAATTCCTCAATCAACGGTTTTCTGGATACAATGTTTAATATGATCCCAAATAATTCAAATAATATCTTTCTTTGTTGCTTTGTCATTGCAGTTAATGTTGTTTTTCATGTTTATGTATGTGTGTGTGTGTGTTTGTGTATGTATATATACATTTATTTATTTATTTATTTATTTATTTAAATCATTACATGTTTAGCGCTCAGTTTTTTTTTACTTGATACAAGATACACTCAACCAAGGGCTCAAAATAAGGAACCAAACGTTGTCAGTTAATTATGTAACTTGCTGACATCATTGTGATGTTTTCATCGTCAGTATGGTTAACAGTGATCTGTGTTCACTGTGGCTTAATACAGCAATAACATGAAGAAGTGAGAAACATTATCAACAATGAGTTCAAAAGTGGATAAAAAAGGAAGAGACCATAGGAGAAAAACATTATTTTTTTACCCAGTAACATATGTATGACAATATTAACAATGTTGAATTGTGCGATGACGATATGACTTGCAATAAATAAACAAATATTGAAGTGTGCCTCCTCCCTCTGCTGCAGGTAACGTTACTGGTGAACCTAACAGTTAACTATTAGGTTAACGTTAGCACCCTGCACTCGTGTAAAACAAACTGCGGTGGATGGAGATGTTGAAAATGTGGCTTTTCTTTGTGGTTAAATTTTTTTTTTAACAGATGGAGTGGTGAAGGGCCCTAATTGCAAAGGTTGTTATGACACTTGCAGAGCTAAAACCGTAATTGTTGTGGGCTCCAGTAAAAAGTTTACTCTTCACTGGTCTCCACTGCTGCCTCTGTGCTGTCTTCTGTGTGTGTGTGTGTGTGTGTGTGTGTGAGAGACTGCAGCCTGACACCAAAACATGGTAGAGTTTTTTTTCCAGTTCATTTGGCTCAGGTGCTGCGCCTTTAAATCTTTTTTATTTTTTTCTAATAAATTGTATTTCAGTCAGTCTTTTGTGATGTGTTTATTGCACATGTTCATGACGATGAAAATAAGCTTAATCGTGTCTTCAGTGATCCGATCACAAGTGGACAGCTCTGTTCGTGTGTTCACAGTTCACTTTGAAATGCGTCTCCACATGTGTCTTGATTGACCACTTTTGATAGGATCTCACTTCACCGCTTTTCATTAAATAACCCCTCCGTGCCCCACTCGCTCTCTCTCACTCGCTCTCACACACACACCATAGACTAAATATATATGGACGTAGCCTCCATGATGTCACCATAAATTTCTGAATAGCGGTTTTGAAGCTCAGAGTGGGCTGTTCTGTCATTGCCACCTTGCCAGTACCTCAATACGCCAAACTCTTGGCTAATCCAAAAAAAAGGAAAGTGAAGTGAGATTTGATCACAAACGGTCAATCGAGACGCATGTGGAGACGCATTTTAGAGCCAGGTGTGAACTGACGAACTGAGAGCTGCCCACTTGTGATCGAATCACCCGAGACGGATGTTAATGCCAGGTCTGAACAGGTTCTATGAAACCGTTGCGGGACTAATCAGACTGTGTCAGAGGATGTCAGTAAAAATGTGTCTCTTCTATATGTTTAAATCTTGAACAGGGGGACACTATTTGCTTTTTTTTTTTTTCTTGCAAAGGTTGTGATGAAACTTAGAGCTACGACTGCAGTTGTTGTCAGCTCCGGTAAAAAAATTCACTCCTCACTGGTCTCCACCTGTGCTGTCTGTGTGTGAGAGGCTGCAAACCAGCACCAAAACGTGGTCCTTTTTTTAAATTCTGGTTCATTTGGCTCACGTGACATGCCTTGAAAAGCCTGTGGCTGTGTGTGTGTGTGTGTGTGTGTGTGTGTAAATGAAATGATTTTTTTTATTTTATCATGTTTCTGATTTTAGTTTCTGCTGTGCTCTGTTACAGTGATGCAGGGTCAGAATGACTGGGGAGTGACTTACACTCCTACTGATCTTATCTGTGCCCTTGAAGGATCAATAGCGGAAATACACTGCAGCTACAGATCCCCATCCAGGTTAAATGATGCTGATATGGCAGTTGAAGAAACATTCTGGTTCACTAGATTCAGTGATAATGAACCTGTGGATCTGAGAGCAGACTCAGAGTATTCAGGTCGTGTTCAGTATCACTGTGGTGAGAACGACTGCACTCTGAGAATCACAGACCTGAGAGAGAGCGACTCAGCTGAGTACAAGTTCGGGTTCATTACAAACCAACCAGGAGGGAAATATACAGGTGAACCTGGAGTCACTTTGTCAGTCACAGGTAACATATCTGTTGGAAACTACATTAGTTAAACCCTGAATCTTTGTAAATCTGTTATCATTTATCTGTTGACAGTTCTGTCTAAAATGATGTCTGTTTCTTTATAAATCCAGGTTTACAGGTGAAGATGAGCGAATCAGAAAGATGCTTGGTTGATCCCTGTACATGGTCACGTCTCACGTGTCACAGCAGTTGTCCTCTACCTGATCATCCGTCCTACATCTGGTACGAGAGTGGAAAGAATATGTGGAAAGATGCACATTCTTTTAAAACCTACTTTTATGGTGAAAACAGTTATGCCTGTGCTGTAAAAGGACACGAGGATTTCCCCTCTCCTTCAGTGTGTGAGTTTAATCCACAGTCTTCCAGTAACATTAGCACTCGTTTGAATTTTTATCTTATACACCATGATTTCATGTTTCTTCTACACGGGTCACTGTGTCCACAGCAATTCAACCAACTGTGAATGAAACTGAATAGTGATGATCAAAAATATTTCATTTTCCAGGTGTCCATGGTTCTTCATGCAACAGAGTGACTTACACTGACAGAAGCATCTGTGCCTTTAAAGGCTCTTCAGTCGACATTTCTTGCACTTACAACAATTATGAATCTATCAAATCTAAATTCTGGTTCAGTAATGATCAGCTGCAGCGTTACACACGACTTGTGGACCTTCGTAAAGACTCCCAGTACTCAGGTCGTGTTCAGGTCCTTGAAGCACAGAGACGCTCCACTCTGAGAATCACTGACCTGACAGAGAGAGATTCAGCTGAGTATCGCTTCAAATTCAAAACACAAGGGTTTGAATGGGAGAGCAGCTTACGTGGTACAACTCTGACTGTCACAGGTACAGATCAACACAAGCTCATTATGTCGCTGAAATGTATTCATCATGAGATTATTCTTTCTTAATGATGTTCATTTTGTTATTTGTATGGTAAGATAAAAGTGAAGGCTAACATAAGGGACTGTATTAAATAAGAAGTAAATGTGGAGCATGAGCACATTGTAAGAGAGTGAAGTGTACATGGGGAAGTGGCTGATTTTGCATGATGGGTTGCACTTACATCCACTGGCCAGAGGGGGGAGAAGTTGTTCCTCTAACTCTGTGTGACAGTTCATTTTATGTGACATATCTACTTCTTGTCCACAGATCCAGATGTGCAGGTGCAGGTGATCTGGACTTCTACCAGTCCAAAACTGATTTGTTCCAGCAGCTGTCTTCTCTCTGCTCGTTCTGCCTTTGTTTGGTACAAGAGTGAAGAAGAAATTCAGGGAGAGACGTCTCCATCTTTTAGAGGACACGTTGATCTTGAGGACAGTTATTCCTGTGCTTATGAGGGTTACTGCTCCCCTGCAGTGTGTGAGTTCACTCCACTATGTCACAACGACACACTGAAATGTTTTTATTTCAGTGTGTCGTTGTGATTAATATTGATTTTCACTTAAGATGTTCCTGCAACCTTTGCTGATCAGTGCATTAGCAAAGATGTTTAAGAGGAAGACTGCAATAAAGCAAATATGCATGTGAACAAATGATGGATAAAATCAGCTTTTATGAGAAAGGAAATGTTTTCAACTCTTCATGGATGCACACACTGTGCTGGTGTTGATTGTGCATGATTTAATTGAGGTAACCACAGTGGATCATTGAACCTCATGGGGTTCCACTTTTACTTTTCACATCAGACTGTCACATGTGTGTGTCCTTTAGAAATAACAGTGATTCCCGAGAAAGAATATTTGTGAAGATATGAAGTGTGTAGTTGATGATATAATGATATAAATCAGTCAGGTATTGTATTTAAAAAAATTATTGGGATGTGTAATAAACATAAAGAGGGTGTCTCTTTCTCCAAAAATAAATCATTAGGTTCAGCCCAGTGATTTTAACACGCAGGTGTGAAAGATGGTAAAAATATATTCAATCATAACAGTCTCATGTTAATGTGTGTTTATATCCTGCAGATGCTCCGAAGGTGTCAGTGTTGATGAATCCCTCTGGTGACGTAATGAAGGACAGTTCAGTGAATCTCACCTGTAGCATCGATGCTAACCCAGCAGCTAAATACACCTGGTACAAAGAGAACCAGTTACTGCTCAGTGGAGAACCGCAGCTTGTTTTCACCTCCGTCCAGTCCTCCGACTCTGGAGAGTATTACTGCACAGCTGAGAATGAGCTGGGGAAGACGACATCTGAACATGTCTCACTTAATGTGAAATGTGAGTAAAAAGTGTTTATTTAAAGCAACAAATGACTTGCATGCAAATTTTGCTTGCTTTCTTCACATTCACAGTGAGCTGCTGCAATTTACAGAGTATCTCCCATTGTGCACTGACATATTCATCACAAGACCTTTAAAATTTCTGTTGCTGCACCACACCTCAATTCATAAAGATCAATGTAAATACATCTCTTCCAGATGGTCCTCAGACCTCCACTCTGTCAGTGAGTCCCACTGGTGAGATAGTGGAGGGCAGTTCAGTGAATCTGAGCTGTAGCAGTGATGCTAACCCAGCAGCTAATTACACCTGGTACAAGGAGAACCTAAAACTGCTTCAAGGACCAGAAGGAGTTCATCATTTCTCCTCCATCAGCTCTGAGGACAGAGGGAACTACTACTGCAAGTCTGAGAATAAACATGGACAGATCAACTCTGCGTCTCTATTCTTAGATGTCCAGTGTGAGTAGAAAACATGAGCAAATCACTTGGACACTCTATTTAAAAGTAGAGAGGGTGGATGTTTCATCTTATAACATGTTAAAAAGAAGCAACAGTCCAGCTAGAGTCTTAAAATGTAGCTGTAGAAAGTTTGAAGTTACTTCCATACATAATGATGATAATAAAGTTAATTTATATAGCACTTTATTTATATAGCATAAGACACTGACTACAAAGAGATTTACTTTAATTAAATCAGGTCTGCACACAGAATTTATGTATTTCTGTCTATAATTTTTACCAGATGCTCCAAAGCTTCTCTCTGTGTCAGTGAGTCCCTCTGGTGAGATAGTGGAGGGCAGTTCAGTGAATCTGACCTGTAGCAGTGATGCTAACCCAGCAGCTAATTACACCTGGTACAAGGAGAATGAAGACTCACCAAAAGCTTCAGGACAGATCTTCACCATCACTGACTTCAGACATGAACACAGTGGGAATTATTACTGTGAAGCCCAGAACACAATAGGACGTCGTAACTCCACCTTAAATCTGACGGTTGTAGCAGGTGAGTTATACACATTCATCTACACTGCAGCTTTTATTTTGCATCCCACCACTATTACAGACGGTAGCAGACATCTGTGACACATACTTGACCTGACCTCGACCAAAGTAGAACTGTCTCTAAAATACCCAAAGATGGATAGATGACAAAAACTGAAAGGTTTGACTATGAAAATGATCTCTACACAACACAACTTACCTCAACACCTCTTGGAGATTGTGGAGCTGTGTATTAAGCTCATGTTTACTCAAACATCCTGTAATTCCCTCCTCAGTCGTCAGTATTTCCTTCTGATTATCCAGGTGCATGGAAATCAGCAGCTGCTGGATCAATCACTGCTGTTCTCCTGGCTCTCATCCTCCTTGCTGTCTTCCTGTGGATCAGGTGAGTAATTCTGTGTCACCATGATTATGTTCACTAATGCTTCTAAATGTATTAGTTAATTCACTCGATTGCTTTTCCTCCTGTCTAGAAGAGAGAACTCCTTCACACAGCAGTGTAAGTGTGGAGAGAGACCTGACAACAGAGCACAGGTGAGAAAGAAGAGTTCAAGTTTTCCAG
>NW_019525209.1:47231-47670 GCF_002814215.2 Seriola lalandi dorsalis | reverse complement strand
ACTCACTGACAGAGTGGAGGTCTGAGGACCATCTGGAAGAGATGTATTTACATAGATCTTTGTGAATCCACGTCAGTTGCAGCATCTGAAACTTTAGAGGAGGTCCTGTGATGAATACTGTGACAGCGAACAACTGAAGCACTGCCGACGTCGTTTTCCAACCACAGAAGTTTAGAGGGACTCATGTGAAACCATTAATTAAAAGTTTAAACGGTTGCTGTAATACTGTGGCAGAAATCACCCCATGTTCATGCTGTATTATTTTATAAAATGCTTTGTAAAAGGAAAAACAATTAAATTTTAAATTAAAAAAAAAAAGAACTAGGGCTTGGAAAGACAATATCACTATTAATAATCCAATATTAGTGTCTATGATAAAGTGGCCAATGTATCACAAAAAATAATAAAGCTGGAGTTCAAGGCAGTAAAAAAAAAAAAA
>NW_019525209.1:44912-47181 GCF_002814215.2 Seriola lalandi dorsalis | reverse complement strand
TTAACTAGAAAATACACATTAGGTTAAAAACTGTCAGAGTGAATGGTTTATTCTTCCCTTCACAGAACAAGACGTCAAGAAGATGGAAATGATTCATGTGCACTGTACAGCACAGTCAACAAAAACAAAAACACACCATGAATCTGTGCTTTGTTATTTATACTTGGATTTTACAGCATCAAGAGAATCAGAAAAAATACAAAAAAAACTGGTATGTAGTGTACTTTAAAAAAAAATAAATAAAAAAAAAATCTGTATCTGAAACTTTACTTTAGTTGAAGCATAGGAGGAAAACTCTGAATATAACGGCATGTATATTTTAAAGATATATTATGATTAAAATACAGTCAACACTTGTGTTTTGTGAGCACTTTCATGGGGTGTGAAGCGTCACTTGTTGCATTTATTGGAAAAAGTAGGTGTTGTGGCACAAAGTACACGTCATGGCCTGAAATATTACACCTTAACTAAAATGTTCATAGTTATATTTGTAGCATCAAAGATGAAAACCTCTCAGCACTTTACGTGGCATGAGATGTACGTTGAAGACACCATCAGCCTTGGGTCAGATAAGTCCACCACACTGCAGTTCACCATTATGAACAGAAGATGGCACTCAAGAGTTCAGAAGAGAAGTGTGTGTGTGTGTGTGTGTGTGTGTGTGTGTGTGTGTGTGTGTGTGTGTGTGTGTGTGTGTGTGTGTGTGTTTGTTTGTTTGTTTGTTTGTTTGTGTGTGACACTACTGGTCTCTAATTCATGAATAGTGTTTACTGTTGTAATACTCATTTCAGCCACAAGAGGCTGAAGTGCTTCACTACTCCAGTCTAAATAGGATTAAAAGTATTCATGTTTTCATCAGGTGACTTTTCATTTCTCCTTCACTCTAAACACAAGGTACATGTAGTGTGTGTTAGTAAGTTGTGTAAAATTACTGTTTTATCTACAAATATATTCTTATTTGACTCCAATTTGTGGTTAGTGTCAGTAAATGAGTTTTTAGCCTGGTAGCTGGTGAGTCACAAGCATCAAATGTGGGTCCACAGCTTGTTGCATCTCAGTGTGGGGTCTCTTACAAGAAAAGGTCTGACAACCAATTGTCTAAGAACCAACTGTTCGACGGTCAACGCAACATCCTGCCAAAAACACGTTTCACCTGTTCTCTCAAATATGGCGACAAAATGACTTTAAGTCAGACTTGTCAGACTTCATGCATATTAATAATCTGAAGAGGAAGGAAGTCTGTCTTTGTTTCACAGCTTGATTCTTTCCTCTGTTGGCAGCGTTTTGCAGAGAGGAACATCACCTTTCTCTATTGTAAGACGGGAAACGTTTTTCGATTGATATTTCTTGCATATATTTATCAGCTGATTGTTTGATTGTCTCTGGAGTCACACAGAGAGATGAGAGGAGCAGCTATGAGTTTAACAGCAGCATCAAGTGGATTTGTCGTCCTCCTCCTCACTGTACCAGGTACTGTACATCTACATTTACTCTGTAGGACGTTCAGTAAACTTACTGAGAACAAGCTGAAACAGGATGAATAAATAAATGTGCAGTTAATGTTGTTTTTCTAATGTGATTTTTCTCTCATCACTTGTTTAGCTGTTTTTTGATTGTGCTGTTAAACCAAAGTCCTTAGATCTGTTCAGTGTTTTCACACATGCAGCATCTCTCAGTCTCTTTGACCTCAACATGTTAGTGGTGAGTGTTATTGCACAGTAAGAGTTGTGCTGTTTGAATTAACTGTATAAATGGAGCTGTAAGTGGTTCATCTGAAGGATTCAGTAACTGAAGAGTTAATCTACAAATGTCTGTACATTCTGTTTAAGAGAACAAGATAACATCTACCAAGGCTCAAAATAACCAAACGTTGGCAGTTAATTTTGTTACTCTTTGATGTCAGTGTGATGTTTCCACTCCCTGTATGGTCAACAGTGACCTGCCCTTCCTGATCTACTATCACATACAGTAGCAACCACGTGGATATACATACATACATACTAAACACCAACCTGACCACAAAGTGAATAGAGAGGAAACTAAACAAGCAAGTTTCACACGCTCTAATAATAATAATTTCGTCCTCTCACACTGTTCATTACAGCTGCATTAAGATTCACAGGTCCAATGGTTTTCTGTTTGGACTTCTCCATGTCTGTGTTCACTGTGGCTTAATACAGCAACTACATCAAGAAACCAGAAACATTATTAACATCATGAGTTTAAAAGTGAATAAAAAGGAAGAGACCATAGGAGAAAAACATGACTT
>NW_019525209.1:44112-44862 GCF_002814215.2 Seriola lalandi dorsalis | reverse complement strand
TAAACTGGTAACCTGCTCACCCTGCTCAGGTGGAGATGAGGGTGGTGCAGATGAACAGGTGTGTGTCTCATGGCTGTCGCTCTGATGCTCAGCTGAACTAACGTCAGTGACTGTCGCGTTACTCTCCTCTTCCTCTGCAACGTTAGCATCGTGCTCTCCAGGCGCTATGCTAATGCTAGTGTGCCGAGTAGCCGAGGTTTGAAACGTCGAGATAGATGGTTTGTTTGTCAGAACTTCAGTTTCTCAGAATGCTTTTCTTTTTTCTCTTTGTTGTTCCAACTTTTGATTTTCATGATGTTTGAAGAAGTTCTTTCAGCACGAATCGACTTTGCCGCTAAACTCCCACGGTCACCTGACCTGACCTCTGACGTCACTCGTCATCATCATGACACAGACACAGCCGACAAACCGATCATAACATTTCTATTTGCAAATGAAGTAATTCTGCATTCATTGGTTCGTATTTCAACACACACACCCACTTAATTAATTTATGTGATTTGATCATAAAAAATGAAAATAAAATAAACCGACGCCACAGTTGGTGGGAGTTTGGAGGCCCCCTGGAGGCCGGAGGCCATTATTAACCGAAGATCACGCTCGGAGCTCAGAGCACAGAAGTTAGCGGTTGGATATTAAAATCAATTATTTGTATAATAAACATCTAGCGATTCGTAATCAGATGTCAAATATGGTCTGAAAAATCTACTGAGAAGTCTAGAAAACTTGAGTCTGTAAAAATATGGAATT
>NW_019525209.1:42726-44062 GCF_002814215.2 Seriola lalandi dorsalis | reverse complement strand
CACAGTGAGAAGTGTTGGAGCCAAGTAGTTTTACAAATGTATTTTAGTCATGTAGCAGGTTTCCATGTTGAAGAACCTCCATAAAGTTTCTTTCTGTTGTTGTGAATCTGATTGTGGTTTCTGCTGCTCTGTGTTACAGTGATACAGGGTCAGAGGGACTGGGGAGTGACTTACCCTCGAAAACACATCTGTGCCTCTAAAGGATCAACAGTGGAAATAAGCTGCAGCTACAGATACCCATCCAGAATAAATGGTCACTATACTACAGTTAAGAAAACATTCTGGTTTACTAAAAGGATTAATGATGCTGTGGATCTGAGAACAGACCCAGACTACAGAGGTCGTGTGGAGTATAATTGTCGTATAAAGAACAGCTGCATTCTGACAATCAGAGACCTGAGAGAGAGCGACTCAGCTGTGTACAAGTTCAGATTCACAACAAACCGAGGTGGGAAATATACAGGGGAACCTGGAGTCACTTTGTCTGTCACAGGTAACGTTTTCACTGGAATATTTATCAATTTGGTTCAAATCATTAACTACTGAGAATCTGTGTGTGTTGCTTTCATTGTACTTTTCTAGTTTAGTTAATGTCTGTTCTCCCATCACATGTCCAGACCTCCAGGTGCTGGTGGAAAGATCATCAACCCAGACAGAGCTGAAGTGTCACAGCAGCTGTAAAGTAGCTGATCGTCCTTCATATGTCTGGTACAAGAACGGACTGAAAATGAAGGAGGAAACATTTTCCTTTAGAGTCTCTGTTAATGATGACAACAGCTATTCCTGTGCTCTTAAAGGATGTGAGGATCACCGCTCCCCTCCAGTGTGTGAGTTTACTCCACAGTGTCACTAATACAATGTTAAACTTAAACCTTCCACTACACAGTTTATTAATTAATATTTGAGCAACCTTTGTATAAACTATTGACTCAATAATATTCACTTCCACTTTATAAAGTCGTCCTTGATTTAAAGTTCAAATGAGAATAAAACACATTTTCATATTGATGTTAACTTCTCCTCATATTCCTTCCTCCAGATGCTCCAAAGCTTCTCTCTGTGTCAGTGAGTCCCTCTGGTGAGATAGTGGAGGGCAGTTCAGTGAATCTGACCTGTAGCAGTGATGCTAACCCAGCAGCTAATTACACCTGGTACAAGGAGAATGAAGACTCACCAAAAGCTTCAGGACAGATCTTCACCATCACTGACCTCAGACCTGAACACAGTGGGAATTATTACTGTGAAGCCCAGAACACAAGAGGAGGTCGTAACTCCACCTTAAATCTGACTGTTGTAGCAGGTGAGTTACACACATTCATCTACACACACCTGTTTA
>NW_019525209.1:42103-42706 GCF_002814215.2 Seriola lalandi dorsalis | reverse complement strand
ATAACAATATATAACAACATGACAGACATCTTTGTCTTAAACTCACAGTGAGAAGTGTTGGAGCCAAGTAGTTTTACAAATGTATTTTAGTCATGTAGCAGGTTTCCATGTTGAAGAACCTCCATAAAGTTTCTCTCTGTTGTTGTGAATCTGATTGTGGTTTCTGCTGCTCTGTGTTACAGTGATACAGGGTCAGAGGGACTGGAGAGTGACTTACACTCACACTCACATCTGTGCCTCTAAAGGATCAACAGTGGAAATACACTGCAGCTACAGTTACCCATCCAGGATAAATGGTCACTATACTACAGTTAAGAAAACATTCTGGTTTACTAAATGGATTAATGATGCACCATTGGATCTGAGAACAGACTCAGACTACAGAGGTCGTGTGGAGTATAATTGTCGTACAGGGAACATCTGCACTCTGACAATCAGAGACCTGAGAGAGAGCGACTCAGCTGAGTACAAGTTCAGATTCACAACAAACCAACCAGGTGGGAAATATATAGGTGAACCTGGAGTCACTCTGTCTGTCACAGGTAACGTTTTCACTGGAATATTTATCAATTTAGTTCCAATCATTAACTACTGAGAATCTGT
>NW_019525209.1:41385-42053 GCF_002814215.2 Seriola lalandi dorsalis | reverse complement strand
TGGGCACACGCAACAAAGTTAGCATCAAAGGTCAGACTCGAACAACGGATGCTGCGGTTCACGCTCTGTAACCATGCAGTCACCTCAGCTCCCCAGCTCCCTGTGTTCACTATTTATAACATCAGATATTTGCTTTCAGTCCCATTGTGGGGAAATGTGCGATATTACAGCAAAGTGACGGTACAAAGAAAGAAAAACTGCAAAATGACAATATCAAAATGACAATTAGATATTTAAACATGGTGAATTGTCAGTCTTGGGTGTGTGCGGTCCACTGAGTGCAGTGTTTGTTCTGACAGCAGCAGGAAGTAACGACCTGCGGTATCGCTCCTGCACACACTCCTGCAGCAGCCTGTCGCTGAGGGAGCTGCTCAGTGCTGTCAGCGTCCTGCACGGGGCGGGAGATGTTCTCCAGCAGGGATGACAGCTTAGTCGTCATCCTCCCGTCGCCCACTACCTCCACTGGGTCCAGGGGGCATCCCAGAATATTTCAAATGCTTATCCATGCATTTTAGCTGTTTTTTTTTTTTTGTAAGATCATTTTTTGGCATTTTTGCTTCTGTTGGACAGTTAACAATAAAGAGACAGAAAGGAAACATGGGTGGGGGGGGTGTGAACGCGCATCAAAGGTCAGACTCGAACAACGGATGCTGCGGTTCACGCTCTGT
>NW_019525209.1:40719-41335 GCF_002814215.2 Seriola lalandi dorsalis | reverse complement strand
GCAGGTGAGTTACACACATTCATCTACACACACCTGTTTATTGCAGCTTTTATTTTGCATTATTTTGTACTATTACAGACGGTGGCAGACACACACAACTAACCCTGACCTCAGCACCTCTTGGAGATTGTGGAGCTGTGTATTAAGCTCATGTTTACTCAAACATCCTGTAATTCCCTCCTCAGTCGTCAGTATTTCCTTCTGATTATCCAGGTGCATGGAAATCAGCAGCTGCTGGATCAATCACTGCTGTTCTCCTGGCTCTCATCCTCCTCGCTGTCTTCCTGTGGATCAGGTGAGTAATTCTGTGTCACCATGATTATGTTCACTAATGCTTCTAAATGTATTAGTTAATTCACTCGATTGCTTTTCCTCCTGTCTAGAAGAGAGAACTCCTTCACACAGCAGTGTAAGTGTGGAGAGAGACCTGACAACAGAGCACAGGTGAGAAAGAAGAGTTCAAGTTTTCCAGCGCAAAAGATCAATATTAGGGGCGTCGTGTAGCGTAGTGGTTTAAGCAGGCGCCCCATGTGTAGAGGCTATAGTCCTCGCTGCAGTTGGCCCCGGTTCGAATCCCGCATCGGACGGCCTTTCGCTGCATGTCATTCCCCCTCTC
>NW_019525209.1:39983-40669 GCF_002814215.2 Seriola lalandi dorsalis | reverse complement strand
GTGCACCAGGGTGAGCAGCTCCTCTCACATCAACATTTTCATCACTACACTTATTTAACTAGAAAATACACATGAGGTTAAAAACTGTCAGAGTGAATGGTTTATTCTTCCCTTCACAGAACAAGACGTCAAGAAGATGGAAATGATTCATGTGCACTGTACAGCACAGTCAACAACAACAAAAACACACCATGAATCTGTGCTTTGTTATTTATACTTGGATTTTACAGCATCAAGAGAATCAGAAAAAATACAAACAAAAAACTGGTATGTAGTGTACTTTAAAAAAAAAAAAAAAAAAAATTGTATCTGAAACTTTACTTCAGTTGAAGCATAGGAGGAAAACTCTGAATATAACGGCTTGTATATTTTAAAGATAAATTATGATTAAAATTCAGTCAACATTTGTGTTGTGTGAGCGCTTTCATGGGGTGTAAAGCGTCACTTGTTGCATGTGTTGGAAAAAGTAGGTGTTGTGGCGCAAAGTACACGTCATGGCCTGAAATATTACACCTTAACTAAAATGTTCATCGTTATATTTGTAGCATCAAAGATGAAAACCTCTCAGCACTTTACGTGGCATGAGATGTACGTTGAAGACACCATCAGCCTTGGGTCAGATAAGTCCACCACACTGCAGTTCACCATTATGAACAGAAGATGGCACTCAAGAGTTCAGAAGAGAA
>NW_019525209.1:34863-39963 GCF_002814215.2 Seriola lalandi dorsalis | reverse complement strand
TTCGAGTCGTCGGTCGAGTCGCTTCGCAGAAGGAAATCTGAGATATTTCTAGCAGCTGGACAATCACCAGCTTCAGTGCACTTATAAAAAAGAGAGTAAGGAACCAGAATATAAATTATTAGAAGAGTGGGGCGCTACGTGTCTGACTAGTTTCCTGTCTGTGGTCAAGTGAGGAGCGTGAAACTAAAGAGAAAGGTCAGGACATCACATCACATGTTAACTGGGTTTGTAAAGTTTAGTGCACATGTATGATGATAATGAAATGTTGAAAGTGAGAAACAACATGAGTGGCTGCAATGGTTCAATGGATCTTTGCTGTTGTTGTTATTTATGACCAACATTTGACCTTTTGTTTTCACCGCTAACATCTTATTTTTTCTTGTTTCATCTGTTGTTCTTTCCTGCTGGTGGAGATTTACATTCAGCCCAATCAACTGCACAGAAAGGAAACTCTTGGTTTTCTTCCACTGATAAAATTAAAGTTAAAGACAAATAACATTTTCTACTCGAGTATAATCTATTTTATGTCAATTTTGTTGCAGGAACTGCAGGTTCGTCTCAAATCTACTGATGATCTCAGTGATTCCTCAATAAATTTAGCTTCAACCTGAAATAAAGTAAGTGTGCTGAACACCCAGAGATGTAAATGTAAATGTAATTGTACAGTACCTGAGAGAACAAAGACAACAAATCCACTGGCCACTGCTGTTAGACTCATCTCTGCTCCGAGCGACTCTGCGTCTGTGAAAACGTGTCAGACTGTGCATAAGAAATACTGAACAGTTATTTGAATCAATAACGTGAGGAGGAGGTGGAGGTGGAAGTGGAGGCAGGGGGGGCGGTGATATGAGAGAGAGAGAGAGAGAGAGCGAAGAAGGAGAAAGGACAGGAGAAAACCTGTCAGAGTCCATCCCCAGAGTGAAGCAGAAGAGGAAACAGGAAGAGGAGGGAAGATGATGATGGGAGTGGGAAAGGAGTGAAAAGCAGATGTTAAGAGGAGAGAGGATAACAAACATGATGAGGAACCAGGAGGAGAGGACAGAAGAGGAAGCAGAAGTCTGGATTTGAGGAGAGGAAAAGAGAAGAAAGTGAGGAGTGAAAGAGAAAGTGAGGAAACGTAACGAAAGTGAAGAAAGGAGGAGGGAAGGAGATCAGAGGTGAGCGGATAAGAAATGCTTTTAATACTTTTGTTCAGACTCAGCTAAACAAAATCTAAATTGTAGACGTATGTAAATCTTTCAGGGTTCACCAGCTAATTTGATGAACATTAAAGGACCCTGTGAATATTATCGACCTCTGCTGGTGGCCAGTAGGAATTACAACAGAAAGCTTTTTGTTAAGCGTGACAACTGTTTCCAGAAACTCTCAGTACCTGTTGAAGTAAAGAATAAGAACTGAAGAACAAACTCCCCTGATCCCATCCAGCAAGTATTTTACTGTACGGTCATTTTGTGCAACAACAGCACAATAAAAGTCTTGTTATAATTGAGTTCTGTTTGTCCCGTCAGCTGAACGTGGGTCCAGTGTGTGACACCCCGTCATCTGCAGCACAGAGACAAGCAGCAGGACAGCAGGATGACCTTCACTACGCCAGCATCTGCTTCTCACATGTAACCCCCATAAATTTAAGACTCTAAACTCTACTCTTTAACTCCACTTGTTTATAGTTTATAGTGGCATGAGAAAGTTACAGTTAAATCTTCATTTATTTTCTGTATACACATTGATTCATATGTAATCCTCATTTACCTACATTTAACACATATTCAGTCAAATTTACTTTATTCATTTTTTTGCTAGTTATTGTTGTAGTTTGGCTAAAAGTCCGGAGGGTGGCGGTAAGCGCGTGCAGAATGAGCTGTTGTCAGTAGCGACGCTCAAGAGAAAGAAGGGGGGGGAAACGAACGGAGTCCAGGATGTAGGAGCGAGCATTGAGAGAAAAAGAGAGGAAAAGTTGTTTATACTTGTTGAAACCAGTGTTAAAGTTGTCCAGAAGAGACTTGCCGTGTTCCAGGATATTATTGATTACCAGAGGATGAAGGAAGATCGCTATTAGACGTGTTTTTGATGACAATTCTCCGGTGAGTGTGTTATCTTTCAGTGCTAGCTTAAAAATCCATGTTAGCTCATGTCACTTTATGACGGTGGAGGAAAAAAAACAATCGGAGAAATGTGTTCGAAAATAACCGTAAGATCTTGATATTAATCTGCATACTAAACAGAGAATTTGACGTTAACTGAAGTTAACTTGTACGGTGTGCAGGTTGGTTCTTAATGATCGATTTTCTGAGAAGAGGAGTCCAGCGAGCGGGAGGCTTATCAACGGCTGTCGCGTGAGGCTTATCAACGGCTGTCGCGTGAGGGACTGTCAGAGCCAAGACGCTGGACGACCCAGATCTCCATCGGGATTACAGATAAGATTAAGCAAAATACAGAAAAGCAAAAAGGGGCCCCTTGACTTGTCTTGACTTGCCTTGATTGAACTGAATCCAAGGAGGACATAAAGTTGACTGAAGGGCGGACAATTTAATTTCATTTATTAAATTTTTGGTTTAATATTTGAAGAGCTCTGAACAAAGAGGGATACATTTAAATTTGTCTGCTGTTTTATTTTAAACAAGATACCAAGAAGATGGAAATGATCCATGTGCACTGTACAGCACAGTCAACAACAACAAAAACACACCATGAATCTGAGCTTTGTTATTTATACTTGGATTTTACAGCATCAAGAAAATCAGAAAAAATACAAACATATAAACAACAGTGGTTTATGTAGGGTTGTTAAAGACTTGTTTGTTTGCTCATTGTTTTTTAAAAGGTTGTTTGAACCAAATTACAAAGAAAATTCATATTTTCTCACTGACTCCTGCTTTTATCAAACCATGTATGTTTGCTGCAAAAAAATGTCTGAAACTTTACTTCAGTTAAAGCATAGGAAGAAGACTGCTTGTCATATTGTCAGATAAATATAACAGCGTGTTACACTGGATAATGTATGATTATTTTAAGGATAAAATATGATTAAAGTACAGTCAACATTTGTGTTGAGTTAGTTGATGGAGCATCATCACTTTTCATGGCATGATATTCACTTTAGAGACACAATCAGTCTTGGGTCTGATACGTCCAGGCCTGGACTAAGAACACGGAGCCCCTGTATGAGTACTAAGTTGTGGTGCTGTTAAACTGGTAACCTGCTCACCCTGCTCAGGTGGAGATGAGGGTGGTGCAGATGAACAGGTGTGTGTCTCATGGCTGTCGCTCTGATGCTCAGCTGAACTAACGTCAGTGACTGTCGCGTTACTCTCCTCTTCCTCTGCAACGTTAGCATCGTGCTCTCCAGGCGCTATGCTAATGCTAGTGTGCCGAGTAGCCGAGGTTTGAAACGTTGAGATAGATGGTTCGTTTGTCAGAACTTCAGTTTCTCAGGGTGCTTTTCTTTTTTCTCTTTGTTGCTCCAACTTTTGATTTTCATGATGTTTAAAGAAGCCCTTTCAGCACGAGCCGGCTTTGCCGCTAAACTCCCGCGGTCACCGCTTGACCCCTGACCTCTGACCTCACTCGTCATCATGACACAGACACAGCCGACAAACCGATCATAACATTTTTATTTACAAATGAAGTAATTCTGCATTCATTGGTTCGTATTTCAACACACACATACTTAATTAATTTATGTGATTTGGTCATAAAAAAGAAAAAGAAAAGTAAAGAAACTGATACCAGAGTTGGTGGGAGTTTGGAGGCCCCCTGGAGGCCGGAAGCCATTATGAACCGAACATGACGCTCAGAGCTCAGAGTATAACAGTTAACGTTTGGATATTAAAATCATTTATTTGTATAATAAACATCTAGCGATTCGTAATCAGATGTCAAATATGGTCTGAAAAATCTACTGAGAAGTCTAGAAAACTTGAGTCTGTAAAAATATGGAATTTTGAATTGGATAAATGTGAAGGATCTGCCCTTAGTGTTAGCTACACTGAAGTTAGCCGTTAGCCTACTAGCTAGAAGCAGCTAATGAGTGAAAAACATCAACTGGGAAACTGGCTTGTTGCATATCAACACTTGTTAATGAGTGAAAAACAAATCAGATGTGGTCCATGACGTGGTTCGTATCAATTTGAGGATCCTTGACATGAAAAGGTTTGACCAATTGTCAGTTGTAAGTATCAATAGTTGAACTGTCAAAAACCTCAAGTTTTTCTGTCAAGATTCTGACAGAAGATTTCTTTTCAGCTCCAAAACATTTTCTTTCACCTGTTTTCACAGATGTTCTTAAGTCATTTGCCTCTCAGGACTTCCGCTGTAATTTGTAAGATGACGAAACGATTGTAGGTCAGACTTGTACTGACTTCATGAATATTAAGAATGTAAAGAGGAAGGAATCCATCTTCTTTTAACAGCTTGACTTCTGTCTTCTGTTTGCTGCACTACGCACGGAGGAACATCACTTTTTTCTTATCTAATACGTGTTTTTGATAAGATTGATATTTCTTTCATTCATTGTTCACCAGCTGATGTGTTTTATTGTCTCTGGAGTCACACAGAGAGACGAGAGGAGCAGCTATGAGTTTAACAGCAGCAGAATAACCAACTGTCCAGGGACCAGAAGGTGTCATCAGCCTTTATTGAGGTGAAGACAGGGTGGAAATGGAGAGCAGAGAAAGCAGTGGAGGTGGCAGAGTCATGCCTAAGGCAAAAAGCGCTGGTGGGCAGCACAGCAACTGGCAGACCCGGCTTTGGATACTTCCCAAAGATGAAGGTTTTGAAGGCCCAGGTCAAGGAGAGACGCCATCTTATCCAGGAAGAGGTCGGAGCAGGCGTGGAGGAGGAGCGGGTGAGCAGGACGGTGGGGCTCAGGCAGCAGGGAGCGTGAACGAGGTGGGAGAGTGTACTGCAGCGCAGGATCACCTGGTCTAACATGGTGCAGGAAGACTTCCATCACGTCCGGTTCCTTGTGCAAGCTGTCTATGATGCCCTACCCAGCCCAGCAAACCTACACGTCTGGGGCAAGAGTGAGACGCCCTCCTGTCCTCTCTGCTCTGGAAGAGGATCCCTAGAGCACCTCCTCAGTAGCTGCCCAAAGGCCCTTGG
>NW_019525209.1:34367-34813 GCF_002814215.2 Seriola lalandi dorsalis | reverse complement strand
GGACAACTTCTGCTGTTTTCCTCGCTGTCATTCTCCTCTCTGCCTTCCTACTGATAAGGTTAGCACATGTGTTTTATTAAAGCATTGTTTGTTAAATATCTCAAAACCAGTCATTAGCTGTCACTTTGGCAACTATATTATTATATGTTTTTATTAATTGTGACCAGAACCAAGAGGACGTCCAAGCAATCGTCTGAGCCTGGAGAGAGACCTGACTACAGTGACCAGGTGAGGAACAGGTTGTACCGTTCAGTGTAAAATCAGAAGTGAAACACCATTCTGGTTCTTCAGTTCACTTCACACAGCTTAGTCAAAGTGCAGGTTGAAAATGAATCTGATTGAAAAGCACTTCATTCAGAGACAGATAAAATACATACTCTGTCTTTTATGTATTTCTGTTTCTAGATTGCTGAAGATATTTCCATTTTAAGCAAATCTAATAGTTT
>NW_019525209.1:33867-34317 GCF_002814215.2 Seriola lalandi dorsalis | reverse complement strand
TATTTTAAATATAAATTCACTTCACATCTTCTTCAGTTTCCAGAGCGTTTATGAGCCAAGTTATAATAACTGTGATACAGAGTAAGTTGTGTAAGTTTTGTAGGACCTCTCTGTCTCTCACCTCCATCATCTTTACAGCTTCATTTGGTTCAGAGTTTAAACTCAGAGTTTTCTTCTTCCTGGATTCAAACCAACAAAAACAAATACAAGATTTAACATAATGAAAATCATAAAACCAAAAACTACAGGAAGTTTGAAGAAGAAAATAAAAGAGCAGCGACTGAACTGATGGATTTTTATTGTTTTACCTCGTCCACAGACTCAAAACGACCAGTGGAATCAGCATCAGGACCACCAGAGTCAACCTGATGATGTTCATCATTAATACTGATTTACCTGGAGAGTGAGACCAACAGAGAGGAGACATTAGCAGTAAGATTAGACTGATAG
>NW_019525209.1:32219-33817 GCF_002814215.2 Seriola lalandi dorsalis | reverse complement strand
GAAGAAACGTGCAAAGTACCAGGAGCTGGTGGAGAAGTGCCGGGACAGAGGCTGGAAGACGCACTGTGAGCCCGTAGAGGCTGTAGAGGGTTTGCAGGACGCTCACTCTGCAAAGTCCTCAACCAACTGGGCGTTACAGGAGAGGCAAAGAGGAGGGCCATTCGATCTGTGAGAGAAGCCGCAGAGAAAGCCACCAGCTGGCTTTGGATTAAGAGGGCTGATCCGTGGACGGTTGCTGCTTGGACGCAAGTCGGGGCTTGATCAACCCCGGCTGGGTCACCTGGGCGAAGGTGTCTGATGCTGAAAGACCCGAAACACCCGATGACCCAGGAACATCAATGGAAACGCGTCCCAGCGCATCCAGAAGATGTGTCTTACACACAATGATTATATATTCACAAACTTTGACTGTTTCAATTACAATATTAAAATTCATTGAATTTTTTCTTTCACCTGTTTTGACAGATGAAAAAAGAATTAATTAATTTTAGAAAGATTATCTTTGAAAACCTTTTCTTTTCATCTGTTCTTAAGTTCTCATTTGCCTCTCAGGACTTCCGCAGTAGTTTGTAAGACGACTAAATGACTGTAGCTCAGACTTGTACTGACCTCATGAATATTCATAATGTAAAGAGGAAGGAATCGTCTTCTTTTAACAGCTTGACTTCTGTCCTCTGCACAGAGGAACATCACCTTCCTCTCTTGTAAGACGAGACTCGGTTCTTTGATAAGATTGATATTTCTTTCATTCATTGTTCACCAGCTGATTGTTTGATTGTCTCTGGAGTCACACAGAGAGATGAGAGGAGCAGCTATGAGTTTAACAGCAGCATCAAGTGGATTTGTCGTCCTCCTCCTCACTGTACCAGGTACTGTACATCTACATTTACTCTGTAGGACGTTCAGTAAACTTACTGAGAACAAGCTGAAACAGGATGAATAAATAAATGTGCAGTTAATGTTGTTTTTCTAATGTGATTTTTCTCTATCATCACTTGTTTAGCAGTTTTTTTATTGTGCTGTTAAACCAAAGTCCTTAGATCTGTTCAGTGTTTTCACACATGCAGCATCTCTCAGTATCTTTGACCTCAGCATGTTAGTGGTGAGTATTATTGCACAGTAAGAGTTGTGCTGTTTGAATTAACTGTATAAATGGAGCTGTAAGTGGTTCATCTGAAGGATTCAGTAACTGAAGAGTTAATCTACAAATGTCTGTACATTCAGTTTAAGAGAACAAGATCACATCTACCAAGGCTCAAAATAACCAAATGTTGGCAGTTAAATGTGTTACTCTTTGATGTCAGTGTGCTGTTTCCACATCCTGTATGGTCAACAGTGACCTGCTTTTCCTGATCTACTATCACATATAGTAGCAACCACGTGGATATACATACATACATACATACATACTAAACACCAACCTGACCACAGAGTGAACAGAGAGGAAACTAAACAAGCAAGTTTCACACGCTCTAATAATAATCATTTCTTCCTCTCACACTGTTCATTACAGCTGCATTAAGATTCACAGGTCCAATGGTTTTCTGTTTGGACTTCTCCATGTCTGTGTTCACTGTGGCTTAATACAGCAACTACAT
>NW_019525209.1:31719-32169 GCF_002814215.2 Seriola lalandi dorsalis | reverse complement strand
CATGTTTTTTTGACATTTTATGCCATACTATACTATGACGTTTTTTGAGATTTTATGCCATATTATACTATGAGGTTTTTTTTGGCATTTTTATGCCTTACAATACAATTTTTTTTATGCTTTACCATACTATGACTTGTTTATGACCTTTTATGCCTTAATTTACGTAAATGTTTTTTTGATGTTTTATGCCATACTATACTATGACGTTTTTTGACATTTTTAAGCCATATGATACTGTGATGTTTTTTGGTATATTTTTGCCTTGCAATACTATTTTATTTGATGCCTTACCATACTATGCCTTTCTTCTGACCTTTTATGCTTTAATATACTATGATGTTTTTTTGACATTTTATGCCGTACTATACTATGACGTTTTTTGACATTTTATGCCATATGATAATATGACATTTTTTGGCATTTTTATGTCTTACTATACTATGTGAG
>NW_019525209.1:31100-31699 GCF_002814215.2 Seriola lalandi dorsalis | reverse complement strand
TATCTCACCAGAGGGACTCACTGACACAGAGAGAAGCTTTGGAGCATCTGGAACAACAAACATTAACAACATACTTTAACTGCAGAGCTACATGTTGTATTTTAATGAGTCACAGTTAATAGTTATGTGTAAGGCAACATGAGAAACATTATGGCTGGAAAACATAGTTCTGGTCACTAATCAGCTTTATATAGATTTTAAAATAAACTGCCTCACTCACATTTTACATCAATAAAGACGTGTGCTGATCTCCTCCTCCCCATCTCATTCTCAGCTGTACAGTAATACTCTCCAGACTCAGAGGGCTGGATGGAGCTGAAGAAGAAGAGCTGTGGTTGTTGACTGGGAAGTTTACGGTCATTCTCCTTGTACCAGGTGTAATTAGCTGCTGGGTTAGCATCACTGCTACAGGTCAGATTCACTGAACTGCCCTCCACTATCTCACCAGAGGAACTCGCTGACACAGAGAGAAGCTTTGGAGCATCTGGAGGAGGGAATATGAGGAGAAGTTAAATATTAGACATATACTGTGTAGTGGAAGGTTTAAGTTTAACATTGTATTAGTGACACTGTGGAGTAAACTCACACACTGGAGGGGA
>NW_019525209.1:30647-31050 GCF_002814215.2 Seriola lalandi dorsalis | reverse complement strand
ACCTGGAGTCACTTTGTCTGTCACAGGTAACGTTTTCACTGGAATATTTATCAATTTGGTTCCAATCATTAACAACTGAGAATCTGTGTGTGTTGCTTTGATTGTACTTTTCTAGTTTAGTTAATGTCTGTTCTCTCGTCACATGTCCAGACCTCCAGGTGCTGGTGGAAAGATCATCAACCCAGACAGAGCTGAAGTGTCACAGCAGCTGTAAAGTAGCTGCTCCTCCTTCATATGTCTGGTACAAGAACGGACTGAAAATTAATGAAACATTTTCCCTTAGAGTCTCTGTTAATGATGACAACAGCTATTCCTGTGCTCTTAAAGGATGTGAGGATCACCGCTCCCCTCCAGTGTGTGAGTTTACTCCACAGTGTCACTAATACAATGTTAAACTTAAACC
>NW_019525209.1:29977-30597 GCF_002814215.2 Seriola lalandi dorsalis | reverse complement strand
GGTTTAAGTTTAACATTGTATTAGTGACACTGTGGAGTAAACTCACACACTGGAGGGGAGCGGTGATCCTCACGTCCTTTAAGAGCACAGGAATAGCTGTTGTCATCATTAACAGAGACTCTAAGGGAAAATGTTTCCTCCTTCATTTTCAGTCCGTTCTTGTACCAGACATATGAAGGACGACCAGCTACTTTACAGCTGCTGTGACACTTCAGCTCTGTCTGGGTTGATGATCTTTCCACCAGCACCTGGAGGTCTGGACATGTGACGAGAGAACAGACATTAACTAAACTAGAAAAGTACAATCAAAGCAACACACACAGATTCTCAGTAGTTAATGATTGGAACCAAATTGATAGATATTCCAGTGAAAACGTTACCTGTGACAGACAAAGTGACTCCAGGTTCACCTGTATATTTCCCACCTGGTTGGTTTGTTGTGAATCTGAACTTGTACACAGCTGAGTCGCTCTCTCTCAGGTCTCTGATTGTCAGAGTGCAGATGTTCCCTGTACGACAATTATACTCCACACGACCTCTGTAGTCTGAGTCTGTTCTCAGATCCACAGCATCATTAATCCATTTAGTGAACCACAATGTTTCTTCAACTGTAGTATAGT
>NW_019525209.1:29548-29957 GCF_002814215.2 Seriola lalandi dorsalis | reverse complement strand
CACACACACACACACACACACACACACACACACACACACACACACACACACACACACACACACACACACACACACACACACACACACACACACACACACACACACACAGTTCTCTTCTGAACTCTTGAGTGCCATCTTCTGTTCATAATGGTGAACTGCAGTATGGTTTCTGATCCGAACATCTGCGGCGTGCCTCAGGAGAAATTCCAAGTCACCAGTCAAAGATTGCTTTTTTTAACCTTTTATATGTTGCAGCCTTACGCTAAAATCAAAAACTGTTTTTCTTTTTACCTCATCTACACTCTATACCCCATAATGACAAAATATAGACATTATTGTGACCATCAGATTACTGGTCAGCTCTTTCACCAAGGCCCTTCTCCCCTGATTGCTCAGTCTGGCAGGCAGC
>NW_019525209.1:28877-29498 GCF_002814215.2 Seriola lalandi dorsalis | reverse complement strand
CTCCTCCATCAGCTCTGAGGACAGAGGGAACTACTACTGCAAGTCTGAGAATAAACATGGACAGATCAACTCTGCGTCTCTATTCTTAGATGTCCAGTGTGAGTAGAAAACATGAGCAAATAACTTTGGACACTCTGTATTTAAAAGTAAAAACAGTGGATGTTGAAATATGAGTTTCATCTTATAACATGTTAAAAAGAAGCAACAGTCCAGCTGCTGATTTAAAATTCAGCTTTTTAAAGTTTGAAGTTACTTCCTTCACACAAGTTTATTTATATAGCAATTACAAAAACCAGAGAATACAAGGTGATTTACTTTGATAAAATCAGGTCTGCACACAGAATCCATTAGTTTTATTTCTGTCCATAATTTTCCCCAGATGCTCCAAAGCTTCTCTCTGTGTCAGTGAGTCCCTCTGGTGAGATAGTGAAGGGCAGTTCAGTGAATCTGACCTGTAGCAGTGATGCTAACCCAGCAGCTAATTACACCTGGTACAAGGAGAATGACCGTAAACTTCCCAGTCAACAACCACAGCTCTTCTTCAGCTCCATCCAGCCCTCTGAGTCTGGAGAGTATTACTGTACAGCTGAGAATGAGATGGGGAGGAGGAGATCAGCACAC
>NW_019525209.1:28351-28827 GCF_002814215.2 Seriola lalandi dorsalis | reverse complement strand
AAAAAAAAAAAAAAAAAAAAAATCCTGCTGCAGTTTATCCAATCAGAGGAGAGGATAAGCAAGTGATGGGCACAGAGAGGAGGGGGCACAGACATGATGAGACTTCCTGTGGAGGAGGACAGGAGGCAGGAAGTGGGCGGACAGCGAGAAGCAGCCTTTTACTGGACCTTGGTGACGGCCTCGTGGATGGACTGGGCGACATAGTCGATGTTCTTGGTGGTCAGGCCGCACATGTTGATGCGACCGCTGGCCATCAGGTACACGTGCTTCTCTTTGATCATGAACTCCACCTGTTTGGCTGCAAGACACATGACAACACAGTGACGGTCTCGCAGGGCGTAGAAGAAGAGCTGATGCTTTCTCCTTCTTTGGGTCTTTTTGACAAAACAATCCACACTAAAAGGTTCACTTACTCACTTAGTCTGGAACTACTTTTTTCAACTGAGCAAACTCCATTTACTGCTGAAAACAGAGCA
>NW_019525209.1:27275-28301 GCF_002814215.2 Seriola lalandi dorsalis | reverse complement strand
AATACAAAACACACACAGATGTACAATAATCTTTATAGTTCTGAGTGAAACACTTTGAAACATCAGTGACTAAAAATAATTTTTACCCCAAACAACAGTGGGAATTGACGTTAATACAAAAGTTACGAGAACCATAAAATCTATTTTGGTGCTTTTTGTCTTTTAATTTTAGCTTGTAATCAGATATTTTTTGGACCTCTTTCTGATAATGCACCTTCTTATAATGTTTAAACATTGTCTATGGTTCAGTTACAACCCATTTATAAGAACTTTCAGGTTCAAAAACCTTGATCTGATGTTAATCCTCCTGCACAATGAAATGTGGTCACATTAAACATTAAATGTAAGTATTTTTATAACTATAAAAGTACATGTTTACAATGCGTTGTTGTTTGTCACTTTGTGTTGATCTGTACCTGTGACAGTCAGAGTTGTACCAGGTAAACTGCTCCCCCATTCAAACCATAGTGTTTTGAATGTGAAGCAATAATCAGCTGAATCTCTCTCTGTCAGGTCAGTGATTCTCAGAGTGGAGCGTCCTGTCTCTGTTTCAAGAACCTGAACACGACCTGAATACTGGGAGTCTTTACCAAGATCCTCAGGCTCTGAGGGATTCTGCCAACTACGACTACGTTCAGGACTGAACCAGAATTTTGATTCAACACCAAAATAACTGTTGTAGGTACAAGAAATGTCGACTGATGAGCCTTTGAAGACACAGATTCTTCTGTCAGTGTAAGTCACTCTGTCGCAGGATCGACCAGAGACACCTGAAAGATAAAACCTTCTTTAAACTCAACTGTAACACCTACATGTTAAAGATAGGGTTGTGTTGTTGTTAAGTTGCAGCAGAGTTCAAAACAATAAGATGATGTTAATATAGAAAGAGAAGAGTCCTCCATATTACAAATACATGCAGTCATGGGACGGTGCAATAGGTTGAATGTGCCACCAGATGGTGTTATGCAAGTTATAGACTGAAGTAAACTCACACACTGAGGGAGAAGGGAAATCCTCATGTCCTTT
>NW_019525209.1:26188-27225 GCF_002814215.2 Seriola lalandi dorsalis | reverse complement strand
CCATGATCAAAAATAGTCATCCTGTCATTGTTTTACTTATGGATGGAATTATAGTGAAAAATAAAATATTCCCCTTTTTGCTGCGGATCCTCAGCAACCCCCCCACCCCAGAAACGCAAAAACGCCATCTCCACGATTTGGATCGATTTGGATTAACCTTCAAAATAAAAGTCTCAAGCTGATGAGATGGAAAATTATTGGCAATGTTTTACAAAACCTGATGCAATTTATTCTGCCAAATCCAGAAGCACAACCACTTTCAAAGTAAGAGTCTCTAAAAGGTAAGAGGTAAGGTAGGTAATAACAGTTAGATCTTAGAAGCGTTCGTCTATATGGGGATATAGTGGTATAGCTTTATTACAGATCAACTTCTGTAAGGACATGTGCATGTGTGTGTACATGTCTTGCTGTGGTTGTGGGGACATATTTGTGTTTGAAACCATCAGTGTGAGGTTATTTTGTTCAGTCGTGACAGCTTCAAAAGGCTGTTTGAGGGACACATGCAGTGACTGAGGTCAGTGTCAGGATGAGTCTCTACGACATGAATGAAACTTGAAGGTAACGTCTTTTGTACGAGTTGACAGTTGAACCATTAGCTAGAAATGTTTCAATCTGCGCTAATCTTCCATTAGTTTTGGTTACACTGATGTCATCTGTTTTTCCACTTGTTAGAGAGTGAAAAACATCAAATGTGGTCCACGACTTGGTTCATATCAATTTGAGGATCTATGACATGAAAAGGTTTGACCAATTGTCAGTTAGTAAGTATCAATAGTTGAACTGTCCAAAACCTCAAATTTGTTCTGCCAAGATTCTGACAGAAGATTTTTTTTCACTTCCTAAACTTTTTCTTTCACCTGTTTTCACAGATGAAAAAATAATTAATTAATTTTAGAAAGATTATCTTTGAAAACCTTTTTTTTTCATCTGTTCTTAAGTTCTCATTTGCCTCTCAGGACTTCCGCAGTAGTTTGTAAGACGACTAAATGACTGTAGCTCAGACTTGTACTGACTTCATGAATATTCATAATGTAAAG
>NW_019525209.1:25478-26138 GCF_002814215.2 Seriola lalandi dorsalis | reverse complement strand
TAAACTGGTAACCTGCTCACCCTGCTCAGGTGGAGATGAGGGTGGTGCAGATGAACAGGTGTGTGTCTCATGGCTGTCGCTCTGATGCTCAGCTGAACTAACGTCAGTGACTGTCGCGTTACTCTCCTCTTCCTCTGCAACGTTAGCATCGTGCTCTCCAGGCGCTATGCTAATGCTAGTGTGCCGAGTAGCCGAGGTTTGAAACGTCGAGATAGATGGTTTGTTTGTCAGAACTTCAGTTTCTCAGAATGCTTTTCTTTTTTCTCTTTGTTGTTCCAACTTTTGATTTTCATGATGTTTAAAGAAGCTCTTTCAGCACGAGCCGGCTTTACCGCTAAACTCCCACAGTCACCGCTTGACCCCTGACCTCACTCGTCATCATCATGACACAGACACAGCCGACAAACCGATCATAACATTTCTATTTGCAAATGAAGTAATTCTGCATTCATTGGTTCGTATTTCAACACACACACACTTAATTAATTTAGGTGATTTGATCATAAAAATAATAATAAAGTAAAAGAAACTGACGCCACAGTTGGTGGGAGTTTGGAGGGCCCCTGGAGGCCGGAGGCCCCCTGGAGGCCGGAGGCCCCCTGGAGGCCGGAGGCCCCCTGGAGGCCGGAGGCCCCCTGGAGGCCGGAGGCCCCCTGGAGG
>NW_019525209.1:22660-25161 GCF_002814215.2 Seriola lalandi dorsalis | reverse complement strand
ATATATAACAACATGACAGACATCTTTGTCTTAAACTCACAGTGAGAAGTGTTGGAGCCAAGTAGTTTTACAAATGTATTTTAGTCATGTAGCAGGTTTCCATGTTGAAGAACCTCCATAAAGTTTCTTTCTGTTGTTGTGAATCTGATTGTGGTTTCTGCTGCTCTGTGTTACAGTGATACAGGGTCAGAGTAACTGGAGAGTGACTTACCCTCGAAAACACATCTGTGCCTCTAAAGGATCAACAGTGGAAATACACTCTGAGTACAGATACCCACCCAGAATAAATGGTTACTATACTACAGTTAAAAAAACATTGTGGTTCACTAAAAGGATTAATGAACCTGTGGATCTGAGAACAGACTCAGACTACAGAGGTCGTGTGGAGTATAATTGTCGTATAAAGAACAGCTGCACTCTGACAATCAGAGACCTGAGAGAGAGCGACTCAGCTGTGTACAAGTTCAGAATCACAACAAACCAACCAGGTGGGAAATATAAAGGGGAACCTGGAGTCACTTTGTCTGTCACAGGTAACGTTTTCACTGGAATATTTATCAATTTGGTTCCAATCATTAACTACTGAGAATCTGTGTGTGTTGCTTTGATTGTACTTTTCTAGTTCAGTTAATGTCTGTTCTGTCGTCACATGTCCAGACCTCCAGGTGCTGGTGGAAAGATCATCAACCCAGACAGAGCTGAAGTGTCACAGCAGCTGTAAAGTAGCTGATCCTCCTTCATATGTCTGGTACAAGAACGAACAGAAAATGAAGGAGGAAACATTTTCCCTTAGAGTCTCTGTTAATGATGACAACAGCTATTCCTGTGCTCTTAAAGGACATGAGGATCACCGCTCCCCTCCAGTGTGTGAGTTTACTCCACAGTGTCACTAATACAATGTTAAACTTAAACCTTCCACTACACAGTTTATGTCTAATATTTAACTTCTCCTCATATTCCCTCCTCCAGATGCTCCAAAGCTTCTCTCTGTGTCAGCGAGTTCCTCTGGTGAGATAGTGGAGGGCAGTTCAGTGACTCTGACCTGTAGCAGTGATGCTAACCCAGCAGCTAATTACACCTGGTACAAGGAGAACCTAAAACTGCTTCAAGGACCAGAAGGAGTTTATCATTTCTCCTCCATCAGCTCTGAGGACAGAGGGAACTACTACTGCAAGTCTGAGAATAAACATGGACAGATCAACTCTTCACTCCTGATCATAGACGTCCTGTGTAAGTATCAGCAAATCACTTTGGCAGACAATGTGTTTAAATGTATTATGATTTATCTGTGAGAGGAGGGAACGCTCACACGTGGTTTGTAATGATGCATTTTTGGTTCACCAAAAATTTTGTTCAACCTACAACTTTATAAACTCATCAACTGAATCTGACCAAATGAACTTTAGGGCGTGAAAAGAGTCACTACAGGCTGTGATGTTCTTTTATGATCATGGGATTGATTACGCCATGTTCTAAACAGCATTTTTTTTTTTTGTTTTTTTTTTGGGGGGGGGGTGTTTAGGACACGTCATCAAGTATGTTGTTTTTAGCCATTATAGTGGGACGTCTGGCACTTTGGTCCAGAATCAAATTTGGCGACTGTTTGATCGATTGCCTCGTGGTTCCCAAAAGTTTAATCCCTCTGACCATGTGGTTCACATTTGTCGTGACAACTGTTGAACAAACTGCCATAAAATTGGATACAAACATTAATGTCCCCCACAGGAAGAGTATAATAACCAAAGTATTGGGCTTCGTCCAATGGCGTTCAAATCAACCTCAGATGTTTGTTTATTGCTGATTAGCAAATATAGGTTTGCTAATATGAGCTAGCTATGACTGTGAACATGGTGAACATCAGCTCGTCAGTGTCGTCACTGTGAGGATGATAGCATGCTGATGTTAGCCTTCAGTTGGACATAGGGTTTCCACCCGTCCTGTGTGATAGAAAATAAAATGCTGTGTTTCATAGACATTTATAAACTATGCCCTCAAAGTGCTGTGAATAATAATGTCAAGTTAAATCAAACCAGTTAGAGCCTGTGGATTAAAGAAGTTTGTGTGCTGTGAGGAAATAGACATATGGTTCGTTCTACAGGTGAAGACCCGGCGCCCGGTGGTTCACCTGGTAGAGTGAATACTTTAAAGGCTTAGTCCTAACCGAATCCAACCCTTTGCTGCACGTCATCCTCTCTCTCCCTGACTTTCCTCTATGATACTAATTGAAGAATGAATTAAAGACTTGTCCAATATTAATTGAATGTCTTCCCCAGATGCTCCAAAGCTTCTCTCTGTGTCAGTGAGTCCCTCTGGTGAGATAGTGGAGGGCAGTTCAGTGAATCTGACCTGTAGCAGTGATGCTAACCCAGCAGCTAATTACACCTGGTACAAGGAGAATGAAGACTCACCAAAAGCTTCAGGACAGATCTTCACCATCACTGACCTCAGACCTGAACACAGTGGGAATTATTACTGTGAAGCCCAGAACACAAGAGGACGTC
>NW_019525209.1:19672-19987 GCF_002814215.2 Seriola lalandi dorsalis | reverse complement strand
GTTTAAGAGAACAAGATCACATCTACCAAGGCTCAAAATAACCAAACGTTGGCAGTTAAATGTGTTACTCTTAGATGTCAGTGTGATGTTTCCACATCCTGTATGGTCAACAGTGACCTGCTTTTCCTGATCTACTATCACATATAGTAGCAACCACGTGGATATACATACATACATACTAAACACCAACCTGACCACAGCGTGAACAGAGAGGAAACTAAACACGCAAGTGTCACACGCTCTAATAATAATTTCGTCCTCTCACACTGTTCATTACAGCTGCATTAAGATTCACAGGTCCAATGGTTTTCTGTT
>NW_019525209.1:18784-19622 GCF_002814215.2 Seriola lalandi dorsalis | reverse complement strand
AGCTGATCGTCCTTCATATGTCTGGTACAAGAACGGACTGAAAATGAAGGAGGAAACATTTTCCTTTAGAGTCTCTGTTAATGATGACAACAGCTATTCCTGTGCTCTTAAAGGACGTGAGGATCACCGCTCCCCTCCAGTGTGTGAGTTTACTCCACAGTGTCACTAATACAATGTTAAACTTAAACCTTCCACTACACAGTTTATGTCTAATATTTGAGCAACCTTTGTATAAACTATTGACTAAATAATATTCACTTCCACTTTATAAAGTCGTCCTTGATTTAAAGTTAAAATGAGAATAAAACACATTTTCATATTGATGTTAACTTCTCCTCATATTCCCTCCTCCAGATGCTCCAAAGCTTCTCTCTGTGTCAGTGAGTCCCTCTGGTGAGATAGTGGAGGGCAGTTCAGTGAATCTGACCTGTAGCAGTGATGCTAACCCAGCAGCTAATTACACCTGGTACAAGGAGAATGACCGTAAACTTCCCAGTCAACAACCACAGCTCTTCTTCTTCAGCTCCATCCAGCCCTCTGAGTCTGGAGAGTATTACTGTACAGCTGAGAATGAGATGGGGAGGAGGAGATCAGCACACGTCTTTATTGATGTAAAATGTGAGTGAGTAAGTTTATTTTAAAATCTATATAAAGCTGATTAGTGACCAGAACTATGTTTTCCAGCCATAATGTTTCTCATGTTGCCTTACACATAACTATTAACTGTGACTCATTAAAATACAACATGTAGCTCTGCAGTTAAAGTATGTTGTTAATGTTTGTTGTTCCAGATGCTCCAAAGCTTCTCTCTGTGTCAGTGAGTCCCTCTGGTGAGATA
>NW_019525209.1:18377-18764 GCF_002814215.2 Seriola lalandi dorsalis | reverse complement strand
AGCAGGTTTCCATGTTGAAGAACCTCCATAAAGTTTCTCTCTGTTGTTGTGAATCTGATTGTGGTTTCTGCTGCTCTGTGTTACAGTGATACAGGGTCAGAGGGACTGGAGAGTGACTTACCCTCGAAAACACATCTGTGCCTCTAAAGGATCAACAGTGGAAATAAGCTGCAGCTACAGATACCCTTCCAGAATATATGGTTACGATACTACAGTTGAAAAAACATTCTGGTTTACTAAATGGATTAATGATGCTGTGGATCTGAGAACAGACTCAGACTACAGAGGTCGTGTGGAGTATAATTGTCGTACATGGAACATCTGCACTCTGACAATCAGAGACCTGAGAGAGAGCGACTCAGCTGTGTACAAGTTCAGATTCACAAC
>NW_019525209.1:17591-18327 GCF_002814215.2 Seriola lalandi dorsalis | reverse complement strand
TTTAGAGACAGTGGTGCTTAGGTCCAAGTTGTGGACGTTTGTTGGTCAGCATAGAGTAACGTTAGACAAATTAAATTTCCACTTGAGTGAATGGAGGATCGTTGCATTCGTATTCTGTAATGGTGGATTAACATCTCAAATCTAAGTTGTTTAAAGTTAGGCCTTTAACAAAGCTGTTTCCTAAAACTGTAATTCATCAGTTTACTAGCTACACCTAGTTAAAACTACTGCGATATATTCTACCATAATAAAGATTATAATTGTTAGTCTTTGAACAATTTTAAATACATTCGTTACTTATAACGCAAGAGAAAACAATAAAATACTAAAGTCATTAGTAAAACCTAAACCTCAAAACAAATTTCCCCCCCGAAAAACCACCTAACTAACTAACTAACTAAATCAAATCGACAACTCAAGTATAATTTCATTTATAATGTGTCACTGTACTCCATAAATAAGAACCTCTTGTTTTACTTCATGTGTGTGTGTGTGTGTTTTATTTTCTATTTGTTAATACTGGGATGTTTATTTTTTCCTTCAGATTGTACACTACCTCCTTGACTTGAAGCTGAAAATATTATGGACAGTCTTGATTTCTCAGAAGAGGAAATTCAAGAACAGCTGGCGATCCTTGGCTACAAAAACATACCAAAACACAGGCTGCGTGAATTCAAGCAAGGTTAGACTCCTAATCATCCATCCTCCCTCTCCTCTGGGGTTGTCATATCGCTTT
>NW_019525209.1:17133-17571 GCF_002814215.2 Seriola lalandi dorsalis | reverse complement strand
CCATGATCAAAAATAGTCATCCTGTCATTGTTTTACTTATGGATGGAATTATAGTGAAAAATAAAATATTCCCCTTTTTGCTGCGGATCCTCAGCAACCCCCCCACCCCAGAAACGCAAAAACGCCATCTCCACGATTTGGATCGATTTGGATTAACCTTCAAAATAAAAGTCTCAAGCTGATGAGATGGAAAATTATTGGCAATGTTTTACAAAACCTGATGCAATTTATTCTGCCAAACCCAGAAGCACAACCATTTTCAAAGTAAGAGTCTCTAAAAGGTAAGAGGTAAAGTAGGTAATAACAGTTAGATCGTAGAAGCGTTCGTCTACATGGGGATATAGTGGTATAGCTTTATTACAGACCAACTTCTGTAAGGACATGTGCATGTGTGTGTACATGTCTTGCTGTGGTTGTGGGGACATATTTGTGTTTGAA
>NW_019525209.1:11553-17080 GCF_002814215.2 Seriola lalandi dorsalis | reverse complement strand
CTTTTCCTCCTGTCTAGAAGAGAGAACTCCTTCACACAGCAGTGTAAGTGTGGAGAGAGACCTGACAACAGAGAACAGGTGAGAAAGAAGAGTTCAAGTTTTCCAGTGCAAAAGATCAATATTAATCAATCTGTGAATATTATCGACCTCTGCTGGTGGCCAGTAGGAATTACAACAGAAAGCTTTATGTTAAGTGTGAGAACTGTTTCCAGAAACTCTCAGTACCTGTTGAAGTAAAGAATAAGAACTGAAGAACAAACTCCCCTGATCCCATCCAGCAAGTATTTTACTGTACGGTCATTTTGTGCAACAGCACAATAAAAGTCTTGTTATAATTGAGTTCTGTTTGTCCCGTCAGCTGAACGTGGGTCCAGTGTATGACACCCCGTCATCTGCAGCACAGAGACAAGCAGCAGGACAGCAGGATGACCTTCACTACGCCAGCATCTGCTTCTCACAGAACCAGGGAGATGTTGTCTACTCCAACGTCAGAGTTCATCCCCAGAGAGAAACAGAGGAAGAGGAGGAGGAGGAGGATGGGGTTGAATACTCTGCTGTCAGATTTAACAATGCCAGCAGTGCACCAGGGTGAGCAGCTCCTCTCACATCAACATTTTCATCACTACACTTATTTAACAAGAAAATACACATGAGGTTAAAAACTGTCAGAGTGAATGGTTTATTCTTCCCTTCACAGAACAAGACGTCAAGAAGATGGAAATGATTCATGTGCACTGTACAGCACAGTCAACAAAAACAAAAACACACCATGAATCTGAGCTTTGTTATTTATACTTGGATTTTACAGCATCAAGAGAATCAGAAAAAATACAAACATATAAACAACAGTGGTTTATGTAGGGTTTGTAAAGACTTGTTTGTTTGTTCATTGTTTTTTAAAAGGTTGTTTGAACTAGTGATGTTACCTGTGACACCGAAGCTCCGAGGCGCGTGTCAAAAAATATGAATCTATTTTCAGTGAAGCTTTGTATCGAGGTTTGATTCGTTCTGTCGAAATCACGTGACCAATGACGTGCGAAGCTTCGTTTCACACACACCCACGTGACTGCTTCGAAATCTGATTCAAAGGTTTAAAAATGCACAAAAAGCTGCGACCCTTCGTGGGTTGTTGAAGTGGATTGTGAATTTCTACATTGTGGTGTGTCGAGAGAGTTAGAGTCAGGAGATCTGTCCTGAAACCAGCTGCGATTTCTGGTGGCTCACCTGATAAGGTGTGTGCCTTGCAGTCAAGAGCCTTATGGCAGTTTCCTGGGTCTGAATCCAACTTGAGGTCTATGATACATGTTGTTCCTTTTCTCTCTCCCTTTCATTTTACTGCCCCAATTCATGAGTTTTACTTGTTTACAAATCCACAACGCAAAATATAACCTTTATTGTTGTTGTTCAGTTATTTAGAGTATGCTGTGGAGGTTTATCTATTTATGTATCAATTTACTTATTCATTCATTTATTCACGCATTCATCTATCAATTCATTCATTTCTGCTTCAAGGAGATTCATGTGTTGGTTGGTTGAGGAATGTTTTGCATCACAGCGCTTTTCCTCACATTGACCAGCAGATGTCCCCATTGAAATCTCATTTAAAAAGCTTTGAGTAATGAACCGTTTTTCAATACAACTGTGTTGAAAGCTTCGCTGGTTCAGAAAGCTTCAATTCGCCATCACTAGTTTGAACCAAATTATAAAGAAAATTCATGTTTTCTCACTGACACCTGCTTTTATCAAACCATGTATGTTTGCTGCAAAAATCTGTCTGAAACTTTACTTCAGTTAAAGCTTAGGAAGAAGACTCTGCTTGTCATATTGCCACATAAATAAAACAGTGTTAAACTGGATAATGTATGATTATTGTAAGGATAAAATATGATTAAAATACACTCAACATTTGTGTTGTGTTAGTTCATGAAGTGCAAAGCATCATCACTTTTCATGGCATGATATTCACTTGAAGGCACAGTGTTGGGTCTGAAACGTCCAGGCCTGGACTAAGAACACAGAGGCCTCTGGGTAAAAAATGCTGGGGTTCAGGACGAGCCGGCCTTGCCGCTTAATTCCCATGGTCACCCCCTGGCCTGACCTCTGACCTCTCTAGTCATCATTATGACACAGGCAGAGCCTGCAATCCGACAATAATATATTAATTTGCAAATGAGGCAATTCTGCCCTCATCGGTTTGTATTTGAACACACACATACTGAATATATTTATGTGATTTGATCATTAATTTTTTTTTTTTTTTTTTTTTTTTTAAATACTGACGCCACAGTTGGTGGGAGTTTGGACGCCCCCTGGAGGTCGGAGGTTGCCATTATTATTAACCGAAGATGACGCTCAGAGTTAAGAGTACAACAGTTAACGGTTGGATATTAGAGTCATTTATTCGTATTTTAAACATCTGGCGATTCGGGACCAGATGTCAAATATGGTCTGAAAAATCTACTGAGAAGTCTAGAATACTTGAGTCTGTAAAAATATGGAATTTTGAAATGGATAAATGTTTAGGATCTTAGTGTTAGCTACACTGAAGTTAGCCGTTAGCCTACTAGCTAGAAGCAGCTAGTGAGTGAAAAACATCAACTAGGGAACCTCGACTTGTTGCATATCAATTTCCTCGACATGAAAAGGTTTGATAATCAATTGTCTTATGTACCAATGTTTCAACTGTTAAAATGTAGTGACGTAGTAGTCGTTAGCCCGCTAGCTAGTGACTTAAAAACATATTGTTCGTTGCTAAACAATAGCTACGCCCTGGGTCAAGTTGTCTGTATAGCTAACGTTATTTTACTGTAATGTAGTCATGGTAACACGGACACTTCACCCTTTCTGAGTAAAATGTTTTAAGATTTAAAAAAAAAAATCCTTCTGTTTGGGACATTCTGACATTTTCTATGGGAATAGGGTAATTATGTATTTTATTGATAGCTGTACACAACAGAATAAGCATTTGGACACATTTTTATTTTCATATTCAGATTGTGTGTTCTGTCACCTGTTTTCTCAGATGTTTTTAAGTCATTTGCCTCTCAGGACTTCCGCAGTAGTTTGTAAGATGACGAAACGATTGTAGGTCAGACTTGTACTGACTTCATGAATATTAAGAATGTAAAGAGGAAGGAATCCATATTCTTTCAACAGCTTGACTTCTGTCTTCTGTTTGCTGCACTACGTACGGAGGAACATCACTTTTTCTTATCTAATACGTGTTTTTGATAATATTGATATTTCTTTTGTTTATTTCATTTTTCATTGTTCACCAGCTGATTGTTTGATTGTCTCTGGAGTCACACAGAGAGATGAGAGGAGCAGCTATGAGTTTAACAGCAGCATCAAGTGGATTTGTCGTCCTCCTCCTCACTGTACCAGGTACTGTACATCTACATTTACTCTGTAGGACGTTCAGTAAACTTACTGAGAACAAGTTAAAACAGGATGAATAAATAAATGTGCAGTTAATGTTGTTTTTCTAATGTGATTTTTCTCTATCGTCACTTGTTTAGCTGTTTTTTTATTGTGCTGTCAAACCAAAGTCCTTAGATCTGTTCAGTGTTTTCACACATGCAGCATCTCTCAGTATCTTTGACCTCAACATGTTAGTGGTGAGTGTTATTGCACAGTAAGAGTTGTGCTGTTTGAATTAACTTTATAAATGGAGCTGTAAGTGGTTCATCTGAAGGATTCAGTAACTGAAGAGTTAATCTACAAATGTCTGTACATTCTGTTTAAGAGAACAAGATCACATCTACCAAGGCTCAAAATAAGGAACCAACCATGTCAGTTAATTTTGTTACTAGCTGATGTCAGTGTGATGTTTCCACTTCCTGTATGGTCAACAGTGACCTGCCCTTCCTGATCTACTATCACATACAGTAGCAACCACGTGGGTACACATACATACTAAACACCAACCTGCCAACAAGATAACATCTACCAAGGCTCAAAATAAGGAACCAACCGTGTCAGTTAATTTTGTTACTTGTCACAGTGACGTGCCTTTCCTTATGTAATATCATATGATGCAATCAAGTCTGAATACATATGTACTTGTCATTGTAACTGACATACAGCAATCAGGAGAAGCACTCCTATTTTTGTTGTATTTTAAATACAGTGACAATGAAGGCTTTCTATTCTATTGTATTCTATTATATATATATACATGTATACATACTCAACACCAACCTGACCACAGAGTGAACAGAGAGGAAACAAAACATGGAAATTTCAGAGGCATTAATGATAATTTAAAGTCAAGTCCATTTTAATTTGTATAACCCCAAATCACAACAGAAGTTATCTCAAAGCACTTTTCAAATAGAGCAGGTCTAGACCTGTCCAGACGTCTTTTTAACTGTGGGAACAGACTGGAGCCCTAAATTCTGGGAACAGGGAACACGAGATGGAGTATGAGGTTAAAGGAGATCAGAGAGGTGTGAAGGAGCAGGTCCATTTAGAACCTAATATGTCACGAAAAGCACGTTAAAGTCTGATCTGATACTGACAGAGAACCAATGAAGGGAAATTTTATGGATTTATTAAAATTCTAGCTGCAGCAATCTGAACCATTCTAAAACTTTTAATATGAGCACGTGGCAGGCCAGAATACAAAACGTTACAATAATCAAGTCTTGATGAAACAAAGACATGAATTACGATTTCAGCATCAGTCATGGACAGAAAAGACAGAATCGTAGCTAAGTTACGTAGGTTAAGAAAGACGGTCTTGGTGAGGTCTTTAATGTTAAGTTTGAAGGAGAGTGTAGATTCAAAAGGTTCAAACTGGTTGGGTCGGGCCAACGAACAACCTCTCAGTTTTATCAGAATTTAGAAGAAGAAAATTTTGAGCCATCCAGATTTTCACAGCAGACGAACAGACTTCTAACTTCATAATCTGTGAGGTATCATCAGCCTTAATAGGCAAAATAATGATTTAACCAAGAGGTGAAACATAAAGAATGAAACTCAGAGGACCAAGAACAGAGCCCTGTAGCACTCCTTAATTCACAGCAGAGTATGTCGATATAGTGTTATTAAAGGAGACACACTGTTCTAACTGATAAGTAGCTGCATTAAGATTCACAGGTCCAATTCTTTTCTGTTAGGACTCCTCCATGTTTGAGTTAAGGAACAAAATTAACATCATGAGTTTGAAAGTGAATAAAAAGGAAGAGACCATAGGAGAAAAACATGACTTTGACTCAGTAACATATATATAACAATATATAACAACATCACAGACATCTTTGTCTTAAACTCACAGTGAGAAGTGTTGGAGCCAAGTAGTTTTACAAATGTATTTTAGTCATGTAGCAGGTTTCCATGTTGAAGAACCTCCATAAAGTTTCTCTCTGTCGTGAATCTGATTGTGGTTTCTGCTGTGCTCCGTGTTACAGTGATACAGGGTCAGAGTAACTGGAGAGTGACTTACCCTCGAAAACACATCTGTGTCTCTAAAGGATCAACAGTGGAAATACACTCTGAGTACAGATACCCACCCAGAATAAATGGT
>NW_019525209.1:10891-11533 GCF_002814215.2 Seriola lalandi dorsalis | reverse complement strand
TCACACTGTTCATTACAGCTGCATTAAGATTCACAGGTCCAATGGTTTTCTGTTTGGACTTCTCCATGTCTGTGTTCACTGTGGCTTAATACAGCAACTACATCAAGAAGCCAGAAACATTATTAACATCATGAGTTTAAAAGTGAATAAAAAGGAAGAGACCATAGGAGAAAAACATGACTTTACCTCAGTAACATATATATAACAATATATAACAACATCACAGACATCTTTGTCTTAAACGCACAGTGAGAAGTGTTGGAGCCAAGTAGTTTTACAAATGTATTTTAGTCATGTAGCAGGTTTCCATGTTGAAGAACCTCCATAAAGTTTCATCTCTGTTGTTGTGAATCTGATTGTGGTTTCTGCTGCTCTGTGTTACAGTGATACAGGGTCAGAGTGACTGGGGAGTGACTTACCCTCACACTCACATCTGTGCCTCTAAAGCAATGGTCCCCAAACTAAGGCCCGCGGGCCAGATACGGCCTGCCCCCACATTTAGCCCGGCCCCCTGAACTATTATTATTTATTTCATTAATAGTGTTATTATTTATTTCCTGACTTTTTTTCTGTGAAGAACCCGGAAAGGGTTATTTGGTTATGTGTGGCTTTCTGGAAAACAATACATTTTTACGTTTAGGC
>NW_019525209.1:5292-8268 GCF_002814215.2 Seriola lalandi dorsalis | reverse complement strand
GCTTCAGGACAGATCTTCACCATCACTGACCTCAGACCTGAACACAGTGGGAATTATTACTGTGAAGCCCAGAACACAAGAGGACGTCGTAGCTCCACCTTAAATCTGACTGTTGTAGCAGGTGAGTTACACACATTCATCTACACACACCTGTTTACTGCACTAGAGCTCATTAACATAAAGAAACTTTAACTGATGCAAAGAAAGTCTGAGGATTTCCAGACTTCTTGTAGCTGTGTACTGAGACCTCCATCATACTGAACATGGACGACACTGACTGACTGACTGAAAGCATCACCTGACAAACTGATCTATCAGTCTAATCTTACTGCTAATGTCTCCTCTCTGTTGGTCTCACTCTCCAGGTAAATCAGTATTAATGATTAATATCATCAGGTTGACTCTGGTGGTCCTGATGCTGATTCCACTGGTCGTTTTGAGTCTGTGGACGAGGTAAAACAATAAAAATCCATCAGTTCAGTCGCTGCTCTTTTATTTTCTTCTTCAAACTTCCAGAAGTTTTTGGTTTTATGAATTTCATCATGTTAAATCTTGTATTTGTTGTTGTTGGTTTGAATCCAGGAAGAAGAAAACTCTGAGTTTAAACTCTGAACCAAATGAAGCTGTAAAGATGATGGAGGTGAGAGACAGAGAGGTCCTACAAAACTTACACAACTTACTCTGTATCACAGTTGTTATAACTTGGCTCATAAACGCTCTGGAAACTGAAGAAGATGTGAAGTGAATTTATATTTAAAATACAACTTTCTCATTATGAACCAGTAAAGAATTTGACCACATCACATTTCATCACATAATTCAGTTTTAAACAGGATTAAAAACCTAATAATAAAATGTAATTGTATGCAGGTGTGATGAATGAGGTCCAGTGAGTGTCATTTTGTCACCTCTCTCCATCAGGTAGACTCTTGTCCTGGTTATGAGAACAGCACCACTGCAGCACAGACACAAGAACCAGAGGAGCAGGAAGACCTGGTGTGAAGTTACAGTCAGGTTAGAGCCGCTCACACTTAATGAAAGAAATAGATCAATAACACACAGACTCCAGATTTATAATTACAACTGTAACTTTACACAGGTTTCATGTGATCTTTTTTAGATGATGTTGAAGCAAAGGTGGGACTCACCTGGTGGAAACAGGAAGTAAAACATTGATTTCAGCTTTAAAGATTCTTTCTGTTCATTTTTCATCTTATTATTTTATTTAGCAGCTATGAAGACAGACAAAGTTTGATCTGGTCCTTCACATTTCTTCTTTATACCTTTAAATTGTAGCTCATTATTTTGTTACTTCACCTTTTGGAGGGAATTTTTTTTCTTCTCATCTAGTTGTAGTTTCCAAATGCTGCCAGTAGATGTAAGTAAAGAGTTATATTTTATTGATAATACACCAGTTCCACTGTCAGTTCCTCTTCTGTCTGTGTATACAATATCTCCATCAGGTTCTTTTTCTTCCCTGAGTTTTCTTTAACCAGTTTTTATTATCACAGCTGCTTTATTGTGAGTTATGAATCTATTTTTATTCTCATTTTTGAATTGTTTCTATTGCCTTACCTGCTCATTACAATAATCTGTTGTTCTTGTATGCTCTCCTTTACATTCATTTTAATCTATTGATATGAAAATGATTTATTTTATCATTATACATTTTTTTCTTTTTCTATATTTTAATGTCATTTACAACATTAATTTTCATTGAATGTACTATTTTATTCCATTTTAAATCTTTCTTTGATGTGTCTTTCTTTAATGTTAACTTTTCTTGCATCTGTCTTTGTGTTTTGAAGGAGACTGTTTTGCATCTTTTTGAGACACTGAACTCTCCAACAGAGAGGATGAAATAAAAAATGTATTTTTCTTCTGTCTCTTTAAGTCGTCTCTCTTGCACTGTGTTTACCTTTGCATAAACCACAAGTTACAGTAGGCCTTCTTCTTCACTTGAAGTTCAATCTACTGGATTCTGCATGTAAATGATGTAAAGAGGAACAAAGTTGGATGTATTTTTAACAGCTTGAATTCTGTCCTTTGCTTCCAGTTTCTTTCTGTATTGCAGGTTGAAGTTTCTTACATTTAAACTGGTTAAGCTTTTATAGAGCAATCCAGGTGTTGGTCAGCTGGATTTTAGATTCCTGCAGCTAGTTTTAGCCAGATGAGCCATTTTGAATAAGAGATCCAGAACGGGTCTGGACCGAGTTAACCACTTCATGAACGGGTCCAAATCGGATCCGGGTCGAATGAGCTGCTTCATGAGCGGATACGGATGTGGTCTGGATCCGTAATCCTGATCCGTTCTGGAGCTGTCCCGCCGTGCAAGTGGACTCCGATCCGGACCGGCTTTGTCGATGATACCTCCAGGACGGATCCAGTGCGGAGTCAATTTGCTATCGGGAGGTAAGGTAGGTAATAAAAGTTCGATCTTAGAAGCGATCGTCTATATGGGGATATAGTGGTAAAGCTTTATTACAGATCAATTCTGTAAGGACATGTGCATGTGTGTGTACATGTCTTGCTGTGGTTGTGGGGGCACATTTGTGTTTGAAACCATCAGTGTGAGGTTATTTTGGACAGTCGTGACAGCTTCAAAAGGCTGTTTGAGGGACACCTGCAGTGACTGAGGTCAGTGTCAGGATGAGTCTCTACGACATGGATGAAACTGAAGGTAACGTCCTTTGTGCAGATTGAAACGAAGGGGAAAGAAGTTCACGCACCAAGCAGCAGGAACATTCAAAAGTTCTCCAGGGATTTTCTAGTACTTTCAGTGTTATCCTCTACCGGAGAAATCTTCTGTAATTGTGTCATTAGTTCTGCTCTTTCTTTTTCAACTTTCTACATGATATAAAGATATGTTCAACTGAGCGCAGCACAGTCACCTGGATCTTAAAGTGTGTTTTGTCTGTATGTTAATCAGGCTGCGCGGACTCCATGACAGGATTGGTCAGAGCAGAGAGGAGGAGC
>NW_019525209.1:4538-5242 GCF_002814215.2 Seriola lalandi dorsalis | reverse complement strand
AATTTGCTAGAATTATTGATCATAAATGAAAGCGGACGCATATTGTCTGCAGACACTTTTACGTGGGGAGTCTGGGGAGGAAGGGGGGAGTCTCTTGAGACTGATCGGCACCAGCCGCTTTGCTCCATCTTGTTTTGTTTAATTAAATACACTTGTCAGGTGCACGCAGCGCTCTGAAAAAAAAACACAGGACTTCCCAATCTGTCGGCAGAGAAAATGTCACTTCTGTTCTGCAGGAAGGAAGTAGGTTAATGGATATGTTCACGGCGCGAAGCATCTACAGAAAATGATGCTGGATTGTTAAAGTGTAAGCACAAAGCTGCTGCTTCAAGTTGATGTCAGACTTTTATTTAAAAAAGGCTTTTTTATTATCGATAGTGCAATACACCGTATATGTATTATAATATGGCAGAGTGGACATAAAATCACTTTACATCAAGTTTGTATCTGGGAGTTGAAGGTAAAATAGTCTTTCTCTTGAATATCGCTCAGGTGAGGAAGTCATGTGACCTTATAAAGAGAAAAAGATGTTATTCTTCATGTACAGAAGCTCATTTCTACCAAGAACAGGGAAAAATCCATGAGCAGTCAAACATGATTTACTAAATCATTTATGATAGTAAATCAAACTTACATAGTGTGTGTGTGTGTGTGTGTGTGTGTGTGTGTGTGTGTGTGTGTGTGTGTGTGTGTGTGTGTGTGTG
>NW_019525209.1:4021-4488 GCF_002814215.2 Seriola lalandi dorsalis | reverse complement strand
CTTTACATCAAGTTTATATCTGGGAGTTGAAGGTAAAACAGTCTTTCTCTTGAATATCGCTCAGGTGAGGAAGTCATGTGACCTTATAAAGAGAAAAAGATGTTATTCTTCATGTACAGAAGCTCATTTCTACCAAGAACAGGGAAAAATCCATGAGCAGTCAAACATGATTTACTAAATCATTTATGATAGTAAATCAAAATGAGTTAGTACAGTCTCATAATTTTGATTTAACAAAACAATTAAGACAAAGACAAAGTATAGTATTTATCTTTATTTTCTTTGCCTAACAGATGAGGGTTTACATTGTGTGTGTGTGTGTGTGTGTGTGTGTGTGTGTGTGTGTGTGAGATCTGAATGCAGCCCTGATTTAAGGCTGCTCTGCTGCTCCACACCTGATTTTGAAAACAGCATCTTTTATGTCTTAAATGACTGAAGCTGAAGCACCAACATTGATAAATATCCCA
>NW_019525209.1:2779-3968 GCF_002814215.2 Seriola lalandi dorsalis | reverse complement strand
GTTCAACGGCAAAGAAAAGAAGCAACACGAGTAAATCTCGATGTGGTTTTCCACCGCTGGAGAAGCTCCTGAGAGTGAAGAGATGCGGTTTGATGCCGAGCTCGCAACTTTCCTGTTAGCCCGGTGAGTAGCATCACCATTAGCTCTTTAGCTAAAAGTATAATCAGTGCAACGACTGACAAACCGTTTCAGGTGTTGATACTGATGTTGTTACTAGAATTGTTCCTGTCGGCTGTTGTACAGCTAATGACGTCAGTAACTTTAGGCTCATTTTGTAACTGATGACTGTAACGTGAGATTGTATCGACCCAGTAAACCGAGTGAATACACGTCGATCGGTTCACCATGTTGTAACCACTTCACATTACTGTTAGGAGATCAGCCATGATTGAAAGTGAACTAGGTCTTTACATTTCTCAGGAGATTTCAGCATCCCTCTGTCTTTATCAGGACCTGAGCCAGTACGGATGCAATACCGCCTCCACCTGTCTCACCAACGGCAGAGTCCAGACAGTGAGGAGGGTCCAGGTGAGTAACATGCTGTCATTCACTTTTAAAAGTAAGACATGTCTGTACCACTGTGATTAAATCAGACCCAGTGTAAACATGTCCATGCTGCTGATTCTGAATAATGAATATACCACTGCCTATATTGGTTATGCATTTTACAGTATATCCGTATTTCTACTATTGAATTTGTTGGTTATATAGTGTGTGTCCATTGAATGTTATACCTCTAGTTGTTTACTCTTCATTTTCTTGCAATTACATTTCATAATACTCGTACTGTGTTTATTTTTGCATATTCATATTTATCTCAAGATGTAACCTAACATGTTTGAATGTAAAGAACTTGTATGATCTAAACAAATCGTCCTATCACATGTTTGTCTGTATCAAGACCAGAATTCCAGTCTAATCTTCACCAATGATGGACCAGCACCTGCCTTTTCTTCTGCATCTGGCCTCATCAATCAACAACCACATTACAGCAACACCTTGAGGTATTATCCCTGCACATGATAGATATTGTCTATACTGTGATCTTTTGCACATCCCCTAATAAATACCTTTTGCACATCTTGCCCTTTTTTTTGTACATAGTTGTGTAGTATAGTTTTCATTGTTTTATATATTTATATTTGAGTGTTGCAATATTTTACCTTTTATTATTTCCTGTGAATGTTAA
>NW_019525209.1:0-91 GCF_002814215.2 Seriola lalandi dorsalis | reverse complement strand
CAACATGATGAAGCTGTACCGCTCCCGTGACGAAAACAGTGAGGCTCCTCAGTTCAGGAAGTGAAAGCCATAGTCTCAACTGTGGCATCCC
>NW_019525208.1:624843-628804 GCF_002814215.2 Seriola lalandi dorsalis | reverse complement strand
TTACTGTGTTACTGTGTGTTACTGTGTGTAACTGTGTTACTGTGTTACTGTGTGTTACTGTGTGTTACTGTGTTACTGTGTTACTGTGTTACTGTGTGTAACTGTGTGTACTGTGTGTTACTGTGTTACTGTGTGTTACTGTGTTACTGTGTGTTACTGTGTTACTGTGTTACTGTGTTACTGTGTTACTGTGTGTTACTGTGTGTTACTGTGTAACTGTGTGTAACTGTGTGTAACTGTGTTACTGTGTTACTGTGTGTTACTGTGTGTTACTGTGTGTTACTGTGTGTTACTGTGTGTTACTGTGTGATGTTACTGTGTTACTGTGTGTTACTGTGTTACTGTGTTACTGTGTGTTACTGTGTGTAACTGTGTGTAACTGTGTGTAACTGTGTGATGTTGTGTGTTACTCTGTGTTACTGTGTTACTGTGTGTTACTGTGTGTAACTGTGTTACTGTGTTACTGTGTTACTGTGTGTAACTGTGTGTTACTGTGTGTAACTGTGTGTTACTGTGTTACTGTGTTACTGTGTGTAACTGTGTGTTACTGTGTGTAACTGTGTGATGTTGTGACAGTGAGGATCAGACTGAGGTCCACACTCTCAGCTGTGTAGTCGACTGAAGACGCGGCTCCATCAGATCTCTGCTTTATTATTCAGGAACTAAATTAGCTGTAGCGCTGCGAGCGGCGGGCGGCTGCGGGGTCAAACACATGCAAACATTAGCATGTTGGGATGTTTAAACACGCGGAGAGGAACACTTCATCATATGTGTGTGTGTGTGTGTGTTTTATGGCTGCGTCTGCTCTCTCAGTGTGTTTGACTTTAATTATCTCGGTACTTACAGCCTGATATCAGCTAATGAAGCGTGTGTGTGTCGGTCGGTGATGAATGGGATGCGTCACGTTAAAACATGATAAATCGGACTCGGCCCCCCTGGACATCAAAAACACGGCGACGTCCGAGCAGCGAGCACAGGATCATGGGTAAATGAGTCCCCCCCGGTGGGTGGGAGGAGAGGGGAGGGGAGGGGAGGGGAGGAAGAGGATTGTGGAAATCACAGTGGCCAAAAGCACACAGAGCTGAAATGTCAGGCCCCTGAAGAGGGGCCCCGGCAGAATAAAACACCAAGACGAAAAAGAGCAGGCTTCACTTTCATGCAGAGAGGAAACACAACACACACACAAACACACACACACACACACACACACACACACACACACACACACACACACAGTCTCTGTAGGTTGACTGGATTCTGGTCGTGTCCATCTTCTCTCTCTGGGTGTTAGTGTCACCGTTCAGTCCCTCCAGGATTTCACTGTGTTTTTTGAGGTTGTTGCAGCTGAAACATCTGATTCCTCAGCAGCTTTTCTGAAAAGTTGTGATGTTTTCAGATGTTTTTTTAAAGATGATTTTAGATCTTTTTTTTATGTTTTTAGATATATATATTTTTAGATGTTTTTTAGATTTTTTTTTTTTTTAGCAACAACACTGTCTGTTTTGTATAATTCATTAAAAACTCAAAGGCAACTTGTTCCAGTGAGATTGAATCCAGGTGAGTGCAGGTGTTGACCCAGTCTGCTCAGTCTGCATCACAGGTAGAGCTCATCTTTATAATCACCTCATCAATTTGTCCATTTATAAAATGAGTTCAAGTGGACATGGATAAACTGATTAAACTTTGGTGGTCAAAGGTCATAGGTCAACATTTCACACAGTTGGTTCATATTTTCTCTGACTCTGGATAAACAGGGATGTGACCTGGAACTAGTCTGAGTGGCGGAGGGATACGACCATGAGGAGCTGGTTCTAGTCTGTTTTTGTTGCGAGACGCGCCGTGTGAAAAACAGACAAGATGGCGAATCTCTAGATTGTGAGACGCGTGCATCACGGAGACGGTGTGTCCTTAACATGAGCGCCGAAATGAAACCCCGCATCCAGTGTGTTCCTGGTTTAACTTGCTTTAAATTCATGGTTTCAGACGTATTACGCAGGTAAATGGAAACACACCTGGTGACACTGACACTAACCTGCAGCTTCCTACAGAAACACGATTGTCTCTTGAAATTCGTCTCTGCAGATCATCTGAACTGAGTCTGTTGATTGTGTTTAGTTGTATTGACAGGTGTTGCTATTATTATGTCCAACACACTGACGACACACCTGTCAGTATAACACACCTGTCAGTATATGATCGTGCAGGTGAGCCAGCACCTGTGAAACCATCTGAGCTGTTGTAGCGAGGTGTTCCTAATAAACTGGACACTGATGATGTGAGACGAACACATCAGATCCAGATGTTTTAAAGACGGAGACGAGACGATGAGACAAATTTAAAACGTGAAGAAGAAGAAACACAGAGGACGATGTCATCTGACTCCCTGCTCGTCGACTGTCAGGCTCGCAGCCTAATGACACAGAGACAGACTTAATGGACCCACCAAGACAGTGATTATCACCCCTGTAATCCTACAGTTCATTAGTGCCCCCCCCCCTAATAATTAAGTTGGAGAAGTGCCGGGCTCCAGGGATCCTCCTCCTCCTCACTAATGCACACATTAACACTTAGCCTCTGTTGGACTTTAAAGTGAAGGTGTGTGGAGGACCTGGTGTGTGTCTGGTCTGGTCCTGGGGAGGGACACGTTGGTGGGGGTGGGGGCAGGGGGCGGGGTCTTGGTAGCGTTAGTTAACCAGCTTTCAGCTTGTTTCCTAGTTGAACTTTATGTCGTATTGTGTGAACAAACTGACTTCAGTTCGACATTTAAATTCATCTGCTGCACAAATCAGTTTAGTTCTTGCCTATCTTAAAGCACCCTGTGGTGCAATGAATTCTGGGTAAACTTTTTTCAAAATAAAGAAAATGACAGAGGAACCACATCCAGCTTCTGGGCTGTGAGCGACACACTGAGTCACAGTGAAGACTGAACTGAGCTTAACTCCATCACAGGCCAGTGGAGTTGATTTGTATGATGAGCAGCAGGTGAGCAGCTGAATTGGCGGGAACAGAGACCGGGAAGCCACGCCCCCCCCACCCCTGCCCACACACACACACAAACAGGGACAGAGACAAACTGGGAACCAGCAAAACACAGCAAGGACCAGGACTTCAGTTTGTTTCATTTAAAGAAAATCCATCAAAACAGCTGAATATGAAAAACATTAATGATGACTGATGATTGATGAATGATCATGTAAATGTGTTGGGGGGGCGCAGTGTTTCTGAATCTGCTGCAGAGAGATGAAGATAGAAACAGGTTGAGACGAAGAGGCGAGGTCTCCGACCGACGCCCCGCCAAAATAAAACTTAATTGTATAAACATGAAAATGAATTACGAAGTGAAGACGGAGCGAGAGGAAGAGTACATGACTGGACCTCGAGCAGTGAAACACACACACACACACACACACACACACACACACACACACACACTGTCTCCTGGACCGTGGTGGAATCTGTAAACATTATGAGAGAGTGGACGGTCGTCCTCTGAGGACGCCGGCTTCATGCATAATGCAGACGCAGAGTTTGACCGCTGGCCTGCAGCTGATTGGCCGTCTTGGGGTCAAGGCTGGGGCGAGCGGGGGCGCGGAGGAGGGGTGAACCTTCCATCTCCAACAGCCTGGATGAGTGACTGACCGCCTGGACCCCCCCAAACCCCAACAGACACACACACACACACACACACACACACACACACACACACACACACACACACACACACACACAGTGCGATCGATGCGGGTGGACTGAGGAGCTTCAGGATCATCCAACCACATCGACTGTTTTCACTTTCTTCATCACTAGGATGAAGATGAAGATGAAGATGAAGAGGTGAAAGCTCTGTGTTCCCCTCACAGCGCCCCCCAGAGGCTGCAGAGGAGCTCCAGCAGCAGCTACAGTGTGGCCTGAAGGTCTATTATATATCTATCTATCTATCTATCTATTATATATCTATCTA
>NW_019525208.1:617619-622254 GCF_002814215.2 Seriola lalandi dorsalis | reverse complement strand
GGGGAGGAGGGGGGAGGGGGGGGGTCTTTAAGATCTGAAAACAATCACATTTCACTGATTTTAACTTTAATAAATGATCTTAAGAATTAATATCAGTCAACAGAGAAACTGAAGGTCATGACCTCAGTCCGTACATGTGTGAAAACTGAACTTTCAAAATAAAATATTCATGCTTTGTCACAAAATTTATTTGGATTTATAATATTTTGTCATTTTACTGTCAAAAAAAACAAAGTCAAATGTTTGTTAGATAAAATGAGACCACGTCTAAACTGAGTCAAACTTTAAACTATTTCAAGTCAATATGAGGAGAAACTATGTCGAAAGGCTTTATTTTGAAATCAGATTATGAGACAGCGGACTCTGACGAGCAGCAGCTATTTTTCATATCAACATTCACACGTTTGGTTTTTGTTCTTTAACGTTTTTTATTTTGGTTTCACCTCTATGCATTTTAAATCACAGTTAATGGACTTCATGTTCTTTATGCTGGAAACTTTTAATTGCACTGAAATAATTTATTTTATTTTCCTTTTTCCTTTTTTCCTTTGTTATTTTTCTCTTTCTGCAGCAGCTGCTTCGCTCCTCATTTTACAAACCTCTATTTAAATCTGAATGACCACCGGAGATGACACTGTCACCGTTAACTGTGTGAATTAATTGAACTTTAACTTGATGAATTATAACTTTTACACTTCCTGTCCACAGTTGAACCAAAGTTCAGGTTCTAAATCAGCTGCTCTCTGTGGTTTAAGGAATCAAACAGGAGGAAATAGAGCGTCGGTTGGGGACTATTTTGCGTGGCGGACTGAGCAGGACGGTGTGCGAGTCCTTCAGTGGAGCGGTACCTGCTGCAGAGGCCGCTGCTCCTCTCAGACTGGATTACGTGGAGCTGAGCTGTAGATTTATTTGATGCCTCTCTCCTCCGGTCGTCAGCAGCAGCCTGACAGCACAGTTTTTCGCTCGTGGCTAAAACAGTGAAGTTCATCCCATCACACTCGTCTAATTGCCACCGAGGGGAAACTGAGAGCCGACTCTCTCATCTCTGAGAAATGGCTGCCCATGATAATGACCCAGCACATTTCTCTTCTCTGAGCCTCCGTAACAAGACTGTTGAAGGCCGCAGCAGCAGGAACACAGAGGTTTATCACAGACTGACCACAGATCAGCAGGAGAAGGTCGACACTGCAGCGTCTGAGTGTCATGACTCCACATCTCTTCAACACGTGGAGCTTCAGCCCGTCAGCTCCCTGCACATATCTCAACTCCTCTGGTGTTCAGACAGTCACGTCCCTCAGAGGATGAATCCCAACAAGAGTCCGACTCCAGGAGGATGTGACCGCACGCTGTCAAAACGAGATGTTGTCGGCAAGATGGCAGACGCCGCGAAGACAACGGCAGCTGGACACAGACCTGTTTCTCTATGATGTCATGAATAATAATAAAATAAATAAAAACATAATAATCTGTGGGGTTGTGCCGATGGACGATGATCTCAGAGATCGACGATCATCAGAGCGATCGCTCCTGTCTCTGCAAAAATTAAGACGACAACGTATCAATTTATTATTATCTTCATTTGTTTTATTAAATCAACAGACAGTTTTTCATCCTGCTGCTTTTTAACGTTGTAAATAGAAGAGAGAGAGAGAGTTGAAATAATCAGCTGTTTCCTGCTGATTTCGAGTGAATATTGTGAATGCTTTAGGTTTATATACATCGAACATTTCATAAACTATCATCCGTCCACATTCTTCTGTTTGTTTATCTGTGTGTTTGTTTATTTGTGTGTTTGTTTATCTGTGTGTTTGTTTATCTGTGTGTTTGTTTATTTGTGTGTTTGTTTATTTGTGTCTGGGCCTCAGGGGCACCAGTCCTGTGCAGCTCCTGTTGGTCTGTGAGTGTCGGAGCCTCAGACTGAGACGCTCCGGTCCGTCCAACAGCGAAGCTAAAGCTAAAGCTAGTTAGCTCTTTCACACCGGACTGGGAGGAACAGTGATGTGATGTAACAGGAAGTGGGCGTGACTGTAACTGATGATCCTGCAGACGGATCCTCACTGAGACGTTGTGGTCTGAAAGAGAGTCCGGTCCTCACAAGTCAGGTTTGTCCCCAAGGTCCCCAGGAGTCTTGTTTATGTGTTGATGAGTGACGTCACGTCGGATCTCTGTTTGATTTTCACACTCACTTCGTTTTCTTTCTTTAATTTCTTTTATATTCAGGTGTGTTTATTTTTCCATTTCCACACACACACACACACACACACACACACACACACACACACACACACACACACTCACACACACTCACACACACACACACACTCACACACACTCACACACACTCACACTCTTCACCTGATGTGTTCATGTGTTCATCCATAACAGCAGGTGACAGGTGTCCCGTACCTGCTGGTCCCGCCCACCCAGCCACTCTCACCTGTTTCTGCTGCGTTCACGCGCCAGTGGGAAAGTTCGACATCTGGGATTCACATCTCTGTCGCTTCTTCAAACAAATAAAGATGGTTTAACAAACTTATTATACAGAAATATTAGATTTGATGGTGACTTGTTCCAACTGTAAACTGTGTAATAAAAACTACAGACAGATTCATGGAGTAAATATAAATCCTCTGAATAATATACAAAACAATGACAAGGCACCGACCAAACTCTGTACAGATTGTCACTATTCAACATTTAAATAATTACCACTGTAAATAAATTAAGATCTGGTTCCTGGTTTGTAATTCTTCTGGTGAATACTCAATCACTTTTATTTGAATTTCTTTTTGTAAAAAATCTCTCATCAGAATTACAAACAACAAATTACAAAAACAATTCTTAAACTAATGTGTAAGAATAGATAGAATAATTTAACTGTCCCGGTGTCAAGTGTCTTTATTGTCATTGTTAAAACCAGCACAACACAAAAACAGAACTGGTGCTAATAATAAATTGATGTAATAAACAAATAAAAAATAGTTTGAGTAATTATTAATATAATTATTATTAGTTCAAATCTGGTTTAAAATGCAGATTATGGTGGTCAAAGCCGCTGTGACTATGTGTGCCGCCATCTTGTTAATGTTACTGACCTGGTGTCAGAAAACAAACCGTAAACAAACAATAAACAAAGGAACTGTCATGGCGGCAGCCGCAGGACTCGTCACGTCCTCAGTCATTTAAAATCTTTGCTGCTGGATTCAGAGAAACAGAACAAAGATCTGAGGCAGGTGTTTTAACAGCTCGTCTCTGTACAACAGTCAAAGTTTATTTGTGTGTTGAGTTTATTTGCAGCTTTTCTTAAGATTCAAATTTAAATAAAACTTCAATAAAACACACAATGAAATTATATGAATATAATAAATAATCTAATCTGTGATCACACCAACGCGTTTAGTCTGATAACGTAAACATGAGAAGTCCCACAGGACTTAAATGCAACGTAAACCCCCGAAAACTCCCAGCACCCTTCCAGAGGACGTGACCTCGGACCTGAGTGTGGATGTGTAGGACCGGCAGGAGGAGACGGAGGTTCAGGTTCAGCTCTGCAGAGACTGAGCGAAGCTGCAAACAGCCAATAAGTCCTACATTATTTACCTCGGAGCTCCGGGAGCTGCTGCCAAAAACCAGTCTGAGCCGGAGAGCTCCCAGTCCGGCTCTGTGGGGATGATGGTGCTAATAATGAAAACCTGTCACAGCTCTGTCTCCTCTCTGCAGCCGCTCTCACAGACCTGAGACACGTTCGATCAGCAGCTTCTTTTTAAGTCTGTGTGTACTATCATCTGGGTCAGGTCTTCATAAAACCTGCAGCCAGATTCACCGCAGCCGTTCACACCCTCAGTGACAACACGAACGTCTGATGTTTGTGATGCAGAGGAAAAACGAGTGTTTAAAGTCTCCTCAGTGATCGTCACAGTCTCAGCTCGTTAAACAGGTGAGTGTGTCAGAGCATCGTTAGAGCTAATTAAAGCTCGTCAGTGAAGCAGCAGCAGAGGAAGAAAAGCTCAGAGTCAAAGTTACAATACTACAGTTGATTTAACATTCAACATGTCCTCGTTATTTCATATGATTGTTTTTATCACTGATTCATCATTTACAGCTGATTTTGACTTTATATTCTGTTGGTTTGATCTGAGCATCAGATGTTTATTTATTGGTTTTATATTAAAGTTCTGGCTGAAAAAAGTTACAGTCACTTCAACCTGAAATCTGAGTGTGAACGAAGCTGACGCATAAATGTAGAGCAGCAACAACACGTTCAGCGTTTCCCTCCGAAATGTAACAGTGTAAAGCAGCATAGAAAACAACAGAATAGAAGAGTAGAATAGTCTAGAATATATGTCATATGTAGAACAGAATAAAACAATTGAATAGAATAAACCAGAACACAACAGAATATAATAGAACAAAATAAAACAGAAAAAAGTAGAATAGAATTGAACAGAATAAAATAGAACACAACCTGTGAGCACCGACAAAGCAGATAAGAAAATGAAATAGGTAATAAAAATAAAAATATAATAGACGTGTATCAGGTGCTCTGAGATGGATCACTGGATTCTGTTGTGCAGTTTGTTGTGTTTCAGGTCTTTGTTCCTGTGTAGAGTTGTGTTTTGGTTTGGGGGGGGTAGG
>NW_019525208.1:613322-617366 GCF_002814215.2 Seriola lalandi dorsalis | reverse complement strand
GGGCTCTCAGGTAAAAACTGTTCAACAGAACCAGAGTAAATGTACTTTTGAACTTTGTGCCAGTGCAGCAGAGAGCAGATCTGAAGGAGAACGTGTCTGAACAGACTGCAGCTAGAAAAACACTCACATTACAAAAACATAAAAAACTCAATATAACAAGAATAAAACGATTTTAAAAATACAGCATGAATAAAACACACATATTGTTCTCATCCACTATTTAAAGGAACCTGTGGTGTTTAGTGATTTTTAAAGCAGCTGTCATGTTTATTTTATAGAAATGAATGAAGTGAAAAACAGTTTAATGTTCAGGTGTTTGTTGATGAACTCAGTCAGAGAGCAGCTGGTGGAGACCCACACAGAACACACAGAGAGGGAACCAGACGGAACCAGAGAGAGGGAACCAGACGGAACCAGAGAGAGGGAACACACAGAGAGGGAACCAGACGGAACCAGAGGGAACACACAGAGAGGGAACCAGAGGGAACACACAGAGAGGGAACCAGAGGGAACACACAGAGAGGGAACCAGACGGAACCAGAGAGAGGGAACCAGAGGGAACACACAGAGAGGGAACACACAGAGAGGGAACCAGACGGAACACACAGAGAGGGAACCAGAGGGAACACACAGAGAGGGAACCAGACGTAACCAGAGAGAACACACAGAGAGTGAACACACAGAGAGTGAACACACAGAGAGGGAACCAGAGGGAACACACAGAGAGGGAACCAGAGGGAACACACAGAGGGAACACACAGAGAGGGAACCAGAGGGAACACACAGAGGAGGGAACACACAGAGAGGGAACCAGAGGAACCAGAGGGAACACACAGAGAGGGAACCAGACGGAACCAGAGGGAACACACAGAGAGGGAACCAGAGGGAACACACAGAGAGGGAACACACAGAGAGGGAACCAGAGAGAACCAGAGGGAACACACCATGACACATGAATCCTCTGGTCGAGCCGACACTTCCACAAAAATACAGCTCAGAAAAAAGAGGCGGAGCATGTGCAGTGTGAGCATTATTACTCTAGCTTGTTTTTGATTGGAGGAAAGAGACTTGTTCCTCTACACGAGGAGAAGTGGCTGAAATGACGATTTATTCTCCTCAATTAGGAGGTTTCTTTCTGTTTTTTTTAAAAAATTTATTTATTGAATCTTCAAATTTACAGGTACAAGTACAGTAAAACAAAATAAATAAAATAAAATAGGTCAAATAAGTACATCAAAATAAAATAATAAAATAAAATAATAAAGAACATGTTAAAGTAATTCCTTAAAGCCAATCACCCCAACCCACGAAACGTAGGTACCAGAGCAATACATAAATACATAAATACATAAATAAATAAATAAATAAATAAATACATATAGATAAAAAGGGGTGAACATTTAGTGAAGTCAACATGAGTCTCCAATATCGAGCCCCAGTAATGTTTGAAAGTATTACATTGCAGAACATGTGAAGAAGGTGTGTCGACGTGTTGTTGTTCTGCAGGTTCCTGTCTCCTTATAAAAAACTCAATAAAAAGAGTTTTTACTTCTTTGATTTGAGGCTGAATATCTCACTGAAACTTAGTTATTTTTCCTTGGAAATAATTTTAAAAAGGCGAAAAATAAAACTGATAAAGAAGCAGCAGCTGTATGGAGAAAGATTAAAAGTAATTTGTTGTAAAGACGTTGTAGTTTGCAGCTGAAACAAGCAGCAGCAGCAGCAGCAGCATTGATTTCAGCCGTGTCCTTGAAATCATCAGAGGACAACAGACCGAGCTGCTGCCTCACATTAATGCTGTTGTTGTTTTTTGTTTGTTTGTTTCTCCTCCTCACTTATCGATCAGCTGCTGAAAACCTGACAAACGGACCAATCCCAGCAGGCCGAGGGAGATTTCAGGAAACAACCTTGGAGATGACGGAGGGAAGCATCAGCGCTGCGATGTTTATTAATTCATCAGTTGCAGCTCACGTGCCGCTTCTTCTTCTTTAACATCTCCTGGGTGAAATAAACTGACAGACGTGAGGAGGGATGATGATGATGATGATGGAGAGACGCATTAGTCAGACGATCACAGAGGGAAACATGTCTGTTCAAAACACACTTTACGACCTTTAACCTTTCATTCCTGCAGCTGGTGACTCAAACATTTATGATTATTTGTTCATGTATTTGTTCGGTTATTTGATATTATTCCAGCTGTTTTTTATTATACTGTCATTCATCAGGTAGAGGTGTTAAAAATACATAAACATTCAGATCTGATTACAGCTGCATTATAACCAGTTATTACATCTTTATATATTGATTTACACGATAAATAAACTGTTATTACATCTTTATATACTGATTTACACGATAAATAAACTGTTATTATATCTTTATATATTGATTTATACAGATAAATAAACTGTTATCACATCTTAAATAAAGGTCAATTCATAGGAGAATCAGAACAATTACTAAACATTAATTAACACTTAAACATGTCGTTATATCTGATTATAAATGACATTATAATGTGTTTTATAGCAGCGTAACCAGGTGCAGGAAAACTGCTGTTTACCCTGTTTCCAGTCTTTATGCTAAGCTAGGCTAACCAACTACTTTCCCATTGACAGTACAGATGTTAGAGTGGGATCAACCTGAACAAGCTGAACGAGCTCCTCTTAAAAGAAGCAGGTGGTGGTGATGGTCACATGACAAAAGCTTCAGCCATCGAGAGGTTATGATACGTCCTCTGAGCAGCTACGTCTTCAGGACGGACTGGAGGCTAGCTGGTTAGCATGCTAACTTCAGTAGAAGAAAAGACGTGACAGAGACAGGAGTAAACATTGGTGTTTGGTTCCACCTCTGGAGACAGATGTTGATGTGGAACTCACGTTTCTTCCAGACTGGTCGTAAACAGCTGCTAATGCTAATGCTAGCTATGTAGCCATAGCTAAACTTAAATGTAGCTCCTTGAATTCATCAGTAAAGCAGATATTTAAGATTAAATTCAAAATTTTCTTTGCTAGAGAAAATAATGAAATGGTTAATAATTCTGAGGTGACTTGAAGTTTCTATTTCCCTGCAGATGTTTTATTTTTCTACTTTTAACACTTATTTACTGCAGAGATAATTAAGCTTAGAGAAAGTTTTTTATTTAGTCGTGGACTTGTCAAAGTGTTTTGTTAAGCAAACAGGAAGTCGTCTAATTAGATCTGGCAAATTAAAAAAAAAATTGATTTCTGAGGAGGAGCTGAGAGAAGACAGACTGTCTGAGCTCTTTATTAATCGTCCACCTCTAATTCAACTGAGCAGCCCGTCATTAAAACGCTGAGACTCTCGTCCTGTACGAGCTTTTTTCACGACACTATTTATCTTTTTGGCTGCTTTAAGCCTCCAATTTGTAATGAGTTATTGGGCTGTTCCCCAATATTCCCCTGTGATTGAGCAGGAAGTATTCGGGACATGATTTATAGATGTTAATTGTGGTGTTTCAAAAATTCACAATGGAGAACAGGAGGAGGGAAAAGAGAAGGAGAAGTGAGGTGCACATCTGGATAAGTCATCACGACCCAAGCCAAGTTTCTGCTCCTGGGAGGGAAGTAAAAGCAGAGCTGAATGTGAACTAAGCTGCACCCTGGAGAGTACAAAATATTTTCCCCTGTCAGCTCGGCCCCGGGCCCCTCAGCTCGGCCCCAGGCCCTTCAAATCCCCAACGTGCCGACCTCTGCCGAACCCTGGTCCACATCGTACCCGGCGCTGCAGGAGCTCCGGCGCTCTCTGCCCAAACAAGACATATTTGTATTTGATATTAAAGCAGCATCAGGCAGGACATCAATCACCGTGAGGAGAAACAGTCTGGGTGGGGGGGAGGGGGAGGAGAGGTGAGGGAGGGGGTGAGGATGGGAAAACAATATGTGTCTTTTCCTGACCCACCTGCAGTTTCTGGGGAAAGACCCAACCGTCGCTCCCATCCACCCAAGACTGAAGAGAAGTTCATGAAAATGAGTTGAAGTGCGTCCAGAGGAGCTAATGATCCCTCCCCCCCTCTCCCCC
>NW_019525208.1:607755-613244 GCF_002814215.2 Seriola lalandi dorsalis | reverse complement strand
CTGACTCCATCAGTGAGTCCATCCATAACCTCACATGTTTTCCACACGCTGCTGACACACGGGGAGGGTCGGTGTGATGACGTGGTGAAGTGAAGCTCAGAGCCGACGATGTTCAGGAGAAGAAACAAGCTTCACACAGTTTCATGTTGTTTCACGTCCAAGAGAAAAACTCACCGTGACAAAACCTTTCAAAGTAAAAGTCTCAAACTACAAAAGATAAAAGCAAAAAACTTCTTTTCAAACATCCTCGATTACAAATTCAGTAGATTTAAAAACATTAAAGGCCATTAAGGTTGTGATTTTAGTTTATTTATAGATAAATTCATATTTTATCAAATATTAATCTGTGGAAAAATAATCTAATTTTGAAAATAACATAATACATTTAAATAAATTTGTAGTTAATTTATAGATATGTTTTTTTAAACAAATACATTTACAGTAGTGGATTAATGGACGTTAATATACGGACGTATACATAATGGATTATTACAATGTGCTCAGGGGATTTAAAGCCTCACAGTTTAAAACCATCCATTCAGTTTCACCTTCACCAAACATGGTTTTTTTAAGGTGGAAATCAAGAGATGATTTTTATATTATTGGGTTTATTTAAATGTATTTTTCATCCTTTTAAATCTGAAGATAATCAATTAAAACACATTTGAATCCATGAATCTGAATCTCTTGTTTTAATTTTTGTGTTTTTGGCTCCAAAAAGTCAAAAAAATATTTGATCCTAAAACAAATCCAGTGTTTTCAGTTGGTTTGACTGAGACTGAATGAACTCTGAGTGACACACTGAGTGTGTCAGTGTGACCTCTGACCCCTGCAGGAGGTCTGGGGGGTGGGGGGGATCAGAGGAGGTCCACTTCCTGTTAGTCAGAATAAAACTCAGATCAGATTCAAAGTGTTTCAGCTGATGATTTTCTTTTCCCTCCTTCAGCTCAGGTTTCATGTGAATTTGCATAAACTCACACATGGTGGCGAGCGCTGCCGAGGGACTTCCCACCCCCGCCGTCATTCATGTTGCACTCCAAAGGATTGTGGGAAGCTTGAGGATGATAAATGTATACGCCCCCCCTCTCTCCCCCCTCCTCCCCTCCACACCACGTCCTCTTTCAGCTCGCCGTTGGCACGAAGCTCCTCAAAGGTTCCCGTTGAAATTAGGCTCTTTTCTTTCTTTTTTATTATCTTTTTAAACGCACCACCTGCCCCCCCCCTCCTCCCCCCGCCTCCCCCCCGTGGTCCCATCTCCCATCTCAGGTTAATCCCCCCCCCTTTCCCTCCCTGTTGGACCCTCCTCTTTCTTTCCTCTCAACATCTTTTAAGTTGTGGAGCAGAACAGATGGCAGAACATGTAGCTGACCTAAAATACATCTCTCCTCTGGGAGATGTTTCCAGCTCTCAATATGGCCGAGCTTCCTCCTATAAGCGACGGCGAGGATCGGCGAGGAGACGGCCGACTCTGAGGGGAGGAGGAGGAGACGCTGATCGAGATGTATCGGCGTCAGGAGGCCGAGCGGCGGAGACACAAAACTAAAAGTGCAGCAGAACTCCATCAGTGACATTTAACAGCAAACAGAGGTTTTTTTTGGAGGATCTCTTCTCAGAATTATAAATATCATTCCAGGTGATCCCGGCTTTTGGCAGGGATTTATTTCTTGGCTCCGAGCTGCAGCTTCTCTTCCCGTCCACATTCCCCGCGGGGCCCCGACACAAAGCCAGCACTGCTGTTTATTTTCTATCTATACTGTTTATTACATATGGAGCCAAAACATAAAAATAAAATATGATATGTGGGGACGGTTCAGAGCCGGACCGAGTCTCTTCAGAGGCCGAGGCACAAAGTCACTGTGGAACTCATGAGTGGGTTCTCAGCTTGTTCCTATTTGTTACTTTATGTTTCTACCGCATCAGTGTTTTAACGCCTTCGAGCGTCAGCTGATCTCAGGTCAGCCTCACTTCATAATTTCACTGTGGGGATTTTCTTCTTTCTTTGTTTATATGATTGTAAACTGAAAGTCCTGCTGTTGTTCTGGCCTGGGACTGGTTCCGATCTCGGTTCCGATCTTGGTTCTGATCTCGGTTCTGATCTTGGTTCTGATCTCGGTTCTGATCTCGGTTCTGATCTCGGTTCTGATCTCGGTTCTGATCTCGGTTCTGATCTCGGTTCTGATCTCGGTTCTGATCTGTTGGAGAAAACAAACACATTGATGATAAAATCTTTTTCACTATTTTCTGAAATGTAATGAACCAAACAAACCATCAATTGATTGAACTAATATTGAGATGAATAGAATAAAAATGAATAGTTTCAGTGTTGTAGGTCCGGGGTTCTGAATAAATCATAGAGTTTTTTTCTATTATATATAGATTGTTATTCATATGATTATTATTGTTTTTCTTTATTTCTAAATGATTAATATTATTTTGTTGTTGTCTGTGAGAACCTCCCTCCCTGTAGAAACAGCTGCTGATCACATGACGGTCGTCTCACACAGACTCATTCATCAAACCTGTAAATAACACACACTTCCTGTTTGACTGCAGTCGTGGTTCTGGAGTTCAGACTCAGTGACACTGAAATTATTTCCTCGAGTCACAAACACAGAAAATGACAGGCTGAGTTTTTGGAGGCTCGACGCTTTTGAGGATTTAACTGGACGCGGTCACGGCTGAGCGGGAAAGAAAAACACCTCTTGCTGGTTTGATGTTTCTGTCTGATAAGAAATGAATATGAAATATTTTAGTGGCTTGTTATTTAGCCAGCTACGCAGCACAGTGAGCTACAGGTTTGTCATCAGTTATTTTTGGGTCGCAGGTTTAAAACGTCAACACCATGTTCTCAGACAGGAGCCAGAGTGTGACCTGTTGTGTTATTTACCACTTCACATTTTCCACATGAGCTGGAACGCTGTCAGAGTTCCCAGAGTTCCCAGAGTTCAGCATCCGCAGCATCGTCCCCTCAGCTGAGAGTCGCCCAGAAACCACATCAGTGTTTGTGTGAGTCAGAGAGAAGTCAGTCGACCTCTGCGACTACACCCTGAACCTGACCTCCGCCTCGCACCGCCTCCCGCTAACTGAAAGCAGGAGGGAGATAATGTCACCAAGATGTGTCGCAAACAAAGGGGACCGGTGACAGGGGTGGGGGGGGGGGGTCGTTGGACGTTTTCCCGCCACCTCTGTGTGAGCGATGTGTGGGATGAGGCGGGGAACGCGGTGATTTACGATGCAGACGACGTCGTTTGGCAGACACAACAGTAATTATTGTCTGAACGTGGAGTGATGTGGGGACGATTGTTTCGGGTCAAACTGAAGGAATTTGAGGAGAAAATAATTTGTTTTGGCAGCAAACAGTCTGAAAACATCAGCGTACGATCCTGCGTCACTGTCGACATGTGCGTCAAAGATGCTCCACGCAGACGCTGCGAAGGAGGCGTCACTTGAATGGTGGTGGAGGGAACGTCGAGACGTTCCTAAAGCACTGTATCTGTATCAGCGGAAGTTCAGATCAGTTCTTTAAATCCTGGTCTTTAGTTTCCACAAGACCTTCATTAAACAGTGTGTTCGTCTGCTTTAATGTATGATGCTAGCATGTACGGCTAACAAGCTTGAGTCCTGACCCAGCACTCCAGACCAACAGACACTACATCTGGATATTTTGTGTTACAGGTCACATTAGAAAATCCCTGTTCAGGTCCGGGACATCCTCCGTGGGGGGGCTGGGTCTGGATTATATCAGAGTTGAGCTGAGTCCAGGATGCAGCTGACGTTAGCTCAGACTTAGAGTCGCGTTAGCCAAACCCATCAGTCATAAAAGTTCTTCTCTCATAAAGGTCAAACCAGTGTGAAGTGTGTTTTTTTACATACAACAACAACAACAACAACAACAACAACAAAATGTCAGATCACATGTTAGCTAAGCCTCTGTCATTTACCATGATAGGATAGCTTTAGCCACATTGTGTTAGCATGATATCATGTTAGCTTTAGCCACATTCTGTTTGCACAATAACAAACAGAAGAACAAACAAACACAATATCCATTATCTGACGGTTCCACGGTTCTCTCAGGTCCTGAATGTTCTGCAGTTCGGATCCTGTAACTTGAAATTATTACACGGAAGACATTTGCTCTTCATGTTTCAGTTTGAGTCGGATATAAACCTCTGTCAACGTCTCACTTCCTGTCTGAGCTCCAGATGAAGGATCATGTGGGTCGACCTGTCTGCTGGTTTCTTCTCTTTGTGATACTCAGTCGTATCGTCAGTGAGCAGGAACACACCAGGTGTGATGTCACAGACAGGTGAGCTCAGTAATGAACCTGCGTCTTACTGAATTCACAGGAAATCATCTGATGAGATTCTCTCTGGATTATAATCATGTTTTCAGTCCACGACAGGAAACAAATCATTTCAATAAATTACTGAAGCAGGTTTATTGATTATTGATTGGTACATCTATACCTGTGTATTCACACAGCAGCACAGACAGTCGCATCGTTTCTACAGTTAACTTCTTACAAACGTTCATTGTGAATGTGAGTGAAGGATCTCGTGTTGGCAGAGAGTCAGAACGCCGAGTCCAAGAAATATGGTCACAGTTCCGTATTTATTTTCTACATTTTTTACAGCTGGAAGTCAGAGTTTCCTGCTTTCTTACATTTCTGGAACGCAGCTCCACATATTTAATGTCTGAGTGTTTGTTGGCAGCGGGCGCAGAGGTAATGGAGGAGCGTTGAGAACAGCGGTGGCACGTCCTCTCAGGCTGGTCTGCAGCCAGAAACTGCCAGCTCACCCTCTCTGGATTTCACATTAAGATCGCCCACCAAGATCCAGAAACAAAAAAACCCCCGAACAACCTTCAGCTGCCGACAGACCGAGCGCGCTCCGACGTTGAGACACGCCTCCTCGTTCACTCGAGGTTATTATCTCATCACTCCAAAATACCAGTCATTACCGAGCCGGGCCGGGAGGGAAATGAGGACTTAAGTCGGAGAGGAAAGAAAAACATTCAGCAGCTTCGGTGCGTATGGAAGATCACGGCTGCCATGGAAGAGTCAGTGAAAAGTTCTGACAAACCAAACCATGAGAGGAACTCAAAGCACATCTGTCCCAGAGGTTTAGACGTGTTGTCTCCATGACAACATGAGATAAATGCAGCAGCTCACATATAAAGAAATAAATATATGACATGTTGAAGTTGTTCTCTACGTTAAAATAAAATGAAGAAGGTTCGCATCGATGCAAACAAAGAACCTAAAGAATCTAATCTAATACATATGTAATATTTCTACTTGTCCGGGCAGGTGCCTTCACTGTCCTCTGGACGTGGGACTTTTGAAAACTGCATTAATCCCTCCATCCTCCTGCTGTAACAACAGGAAGCCGGGAGTGCTGCAGTCTGTGGGTGGCTGGACGGGATTATCGTCGCGTGGACGCCAAACCGGGAAGGAACTGATTGGGTGCCAGCTTGGAGCACCCCCC
>NW_019525208.1:605354-605974 GCF_002814215.2 Seriola lalandi dorsalis | reverse complement strand
GGGGTCAGGCCTCTGCTGTTCATTACAGGTGATAAGTGCTCACAGAGGAGCGAGGAGCAGGGAGTACCGGAGGACTCGGGCCGGGTCTTTAAGGGGCCGGTGGAGACGCCCTCATCCCTCAGCGCTCTCTGGAGAGCCGCGGTCGCTCGCAGGAATGGGCCCCCCGCCGCCTGTTTCACCGCCGCGGCCCGACAACGAGCCAGCGCTGCGCCAATTAGACAAAGAGAATAAAATGGAGAACACAGAGGAGAGATCCATAAACATGGCTCCTGTCAGCCTCAGGTTTCTGCTCCTCACACCTTCTATTTCACAGCTTTCACACGGCTGCTGCCTTCCTATTGGCCGAGCAGCGCGGCCTTCACAGCACACCGCCACCAATCACAGCGCTTAGAGGACAGAGGAGGAGAGAGGAGGAGAGAGGAGGAGAGAGGAGGAGGATGAGGAGGAGGAGGAGGAGGAGAGAGGAGGAGGAGCAGGAGGAGAGAGGAGAGAGGAGGAGGATGAGGAGGAGGAAAAGGAGGAGGAGGAGGAGAGAGGAGAGAGAGGAACAGGGGGAGGAGGAGGAGAGAGGAGGAGGAGGAGGAGGGGGAGAGAGGAGGAGGAGGAGGAGGAGGAGGAGG
>NW_019525208.1:584986-604268 GCF_002814215.2 Seriola lalandi dorsalis | reverse complement strand
GAGGAGGAGGAGGAGGAGGAGCAGGAGGAGGAGGAGTAGGAGAGAGGAGGGGGAGGAGCAGGAGATAGGAGGAGGAGGAGGAGAGAGGAGGGGGAGAGAGGAGAGAGGAGAAGGAGGAGGAGGAGGAAGAGGAGGAGAGAGGAGAGAGGAGCAGGAGAGAGGAGAGAGAAGCAGGAGAGAGGAGGGGGAGAGAGGAGGAGGAGGAGGAGAGAGGAGGAGGAGGAAGAGGAGGAGAGAGGAGGGGGAGGAGCAGGAGATAGGAGGAGGAGGAGGAGAGAGGAGGGGAAGGAGAGAGGAGCAGGAGAGAGGAGAGAGAAGCAGGAGAGAGGAGGGGGAGAGAGGAGGAGGAGGAGGAGGAGAGAGGAAGAGGAGGAGAGAGAAGGAGAGAGGAGAGAGAGGAACAGGAGGAGGAGGAGGAGAGAGGAGGAGGAGGAGGAGGGGGAGAGAGGAGGAGGAGGAGGAGGAGGAGGAGGAGGAGGAGAGAGAAGGAGAGAGGAGAGAGAGGAACAGGGGGAGGAGGAGGAGAGGGGAGGAGGAGGAAGAGGAGGAGAGAGGAGGAGAGAGGAGCAGGAGTAGAGAGGAGGAGCAGCAGGAGGAAAGAGGAGGATAAAGGAGGAGGAAGAGGAGGAGAGAGGAGGAGGAGAAAGGAGGAGGAGCAGGAGAGAGGAGGAGAGAGGAGCAGGAGTAGAGAGGAGGAGCAGCAGGAGGAAAGAGGAGGATAGAGGAGGAGGAGAGAGGAGGAGGAGAGAGGAGGAGGAGAAAGGAGGAGAGAGGAGGATAGAGGAGGAGGAGGAGGAAGAGGAGGAGACACTGATGTTGGTGTCAGTGAAGAGAGACTAAATGTTTAGATTCATGTTTCATCTCTTTCTGATCTGACGTGTTTCAGTGTTTATTTACCTTCATGAAAACAAACAAACAAACAAACAAACAAACTGACAGATTGTTTGTTCTGATATAACAGCTGTGTGTGTGTGTGTGTGTGTGTAACTCAGTCACCACTTTATTAGGAACACCTGTTCAGCCTGATTCAGGCCGTCGTAGTCCGTGTAGGCCGAACCGAAGTGAGGCGGTCTGGTCTACGAAGGATCTACGCTGTGCGGCGCCGCTACTGTCGCCTAGCAACCTTGACAACGTGACTTTTTTTTTCTTTACAAAAACTTTTTGTTTTAAGTCTCTTGGTTTTAACAGTTGTAGCGTTAACGGAAACACAATACTGACATTTAACAGAATGATCCTCAGACTCTCCGCTGGCCTTCGCAATGAATCTTGGGATATGTAGGAAATGAAGGAAAAGAAAGAGAAGAAGAAAAAGAAAGAGAAGGAGGAAAAGAAAGAGAAGGAGACCCTGAACCGGGACACAGCTGCTGACAGAGGGATTAGTTCAGTCACATGATTCGGTTCTGAGGTTCTGGTCCGAGGTTCTGGTCCGAGGTCGTGCTCTGCCGGACTGAATCATATCCTCATATCCAATCAATTGACCAATCAGATTACTGCAGATAAAGTAAGTAATTATGAGGATTTGTAGAGGTGACGCTGACGTCACAGTGAGGTCACAGGTAAAACCTCGTGGTTAACCCCTCGTGTCCCAGAGGAAACGACTTCAGCTGCAGATAAAGTCTCTTCACTAACGATGAGCAGGTTCCTGCTGCAGCTGTTTAACATCAAGTAGCAAGAAAAGACTGACGAGTCAATAGTGGATCAGAGACACACACACACACACACACACACACACACACACACACACACACACACGGTTTCAGTAGTTTCCCACAGTATCTGCAGCTCTGGCCGTCGCATCCAAACATTTATTTTGTTTCCATCTCTGACTCTGAAACTCTGTGTGAGAATTCAGCTGAGAGAGAGGGAGAGAGAGACAGAGGGAGAGAGAGAGAGAGTAAGGGTGAGAGAGGGAGGGAGAGAGAGAGAGAGTAAGGGTGAGAGAGAGAGAGAGAGAGAGGGAGAGAGAGACAGAGGGAGAGACAGAGGGAGAGAGAGAGAGAGAGAGAGAGAGAGGGAGGGAGAGAGAGAGAGAGAGAGAGAGAGAGAGAGAGGGAGAGAGAGAGAGAGTAAGGGTGAGAGAGGGAGAGAGAGAGGGAGAGAGAGAGAGAGTAAGGGTGAGAGAGGGAGAGAGAGAGAGAGTAAGGGAGAGAGAGTCTGTGCCAGACCTGCTGAGGCTCAGCCTGAGCGTTGCGTTCAGGAGCAGCAGCCATGTTGGAAAAAGTGACGGGAGCGTCTGCGAAGGAAACGACAGAGATGAAATACACTGATGTAAACACGAGGTCATCAGGTGGCAGCAGGTCTGTGTGATGATGCCTCATGCACCAGTAGGTCAGAGGTCAGAGGTCAAAGGTCCCCGAGAGGCAAAAAGAAAAATATTAATAGTAAGTTACAAATCTCTTTACAACAACTTGCAGCTACAGACTTGAATGCTTATTGATAATCTATTATTGATTTAATATTGATTGATGGAAAACCTTTTATTACTAAGTCATTAACACAAAGGGGGGGGGGTTAATCTGACCCTGATCCAGACACAGCAGAGAGAGAGTGTGTGTGTGTGTGTGAACTGTTTAACCACAGATGTTCCTGCAGTGAAACTATAATTAGAGGAGAGAAGAAGAAGAAGCTGTAATGACACGATTGTTTGAGCTCAGCTGTAAACATGTTCAACCTCCTTGTCCTGCGTCCAACACCTCCAGCACATCCTGTGAGCTTTCACCCCCCCGCCCCTCCCCCGTCCCAACAGATGTTAGAAACATTACGAAACACAGCCAACAATAAAAAGGAGCCAGTGTGAGTTTTCCAAGAGTGCAAACAAAAGAATGTTTTAATGGCGCTGCTTTAAGAGGAAAAATGTTGGACTGCTGGAGAAATTCAATTACAGCGTGATTGAGTGTTGACATTTCTGAGGCCGTAAGACAGGAAATTCATTAAAAGCAGCAGAGCAGCCTGGGAGGGAAACTCCAGCGGCTGTAAAAGAATCCGCCGGTCCGAGGTGATTATGGAACGGATCGTTGCTCGGGTCAGGCTGCCGCTCTCCGCTCAGCCAATCCTGGATATTTAGAGGCTCCAGAACCGCCGCTGCTCGCTGTATTGATTGAAAATAATCCACCTGGGACTCGGACTCACATCTGTACTGAAGGCAGGGTGGGGTGGTAGTGTGTGTGTGTGTGTGTGTGGGAGGGGGGGGTCAGAGGAGGAGAGTGTTTCAGGAATAATGTGAACCATTGATTCTGACACGCATGGTATTGTAATAAGCTAATCTGGGAAAGAAACAGTCGTGAAACGCAGCAGAACAAGACGGCCATTTGTAAGCAATTTATGACGGCGTCTAATCATTATGGCGAGGTTAGGTCAACATTCACAGCAGGAACGAGCGGGGGGGGGGGGGGGGGGTTCATAATCTTTTGGACAGAGTGGTATCAGGTTGCAGCTTTGGAGTTTTTGTTCCAACAAACAGGATCCGTGTCGTTCCTCAGGATCCTGCAGCAGAGTCTGCAGAAAGAATTTCTTCTTCTTTGTTTCCAGGAAGCGATTTGTTTAAAGAGAGAGAGAGGAGGAGGAGGAGGAGGAGGAGAGCTGATGATGACGGGAGCAAAGCAGGAAGTCAGGTGACATAAAGGAGGTCCAGGTGGATGATGCTCCCTGACTGTTTGTTTATTGTTGTTGCCGTGACGATGAAGGTCCGGTATACCTGTCTCCGGTACGCTGCTACAGCTCGTATGAGAAGGCATCAGGTTGGACGACTTTTCGGGTCAAGAGTTTTCTGGAGCTTTCAGCTGCATCTTGTGGACTTCACGGCAGATTAAGTAAGTGGACCTGTGGTGGAATGTTCTCTGATCCACAGCTGCAGAATTAAATAAATACAAGGAATTATTATATTCAAAAAACATTTCTGTTACAGTGAGTAGCAGGGTCAACTCCCTGTGTGTCCTTCTTCTTCTTCTCTCTTTCCCTGCACTTCCTGTCTGTCTCCACTGCTGCTGTCAAACAAAGACAGAAAATACTTCAGAAAATAAAAATAAAAATCCCACAAAGAGTCACAGTCCAGAACTGATGAGTGTCTCTGACACCTTTTACTGCCTGTAGCTTCACAGTCACTTCTAATTCAGCTGGTGTTTTCTAAACTCCTTTATGTTGAATTATACAGTATAAATAAAGAAATACATAAATATATATATTTATATATGTATGTGTGTATGTATATATATATATATATATATATATACACAGAATCCTGTGGTTGTATTTTTACTTCATCACAAAAAGACGAGAAATGAAAACTGAAGCTGAGCTGAAGAGAGAAATCCTGCATGTTACACTAAAGCTGCTGCTGCAGCCACTGAAACACGACGTGAAACTCATTCGTTCATTCATGCGTTCATTCCTTCATTCGTTCCTTCGTTGTTCATGCGTTCATTCCTTCATTCGTCTGACACGACACCAGCTGCAGGAATTAAACCAAATATTAATATAAGATTATAAGATTAATAAACAGAATTTATTCAACTGTGGGATTCACTGTCTTTTCTAGTGATTAATGACATCATCAGGACTGTCACATAGAAACATCATCTGTGGTTGATTTATTATAATTATTAAAATTATTTATTACGCAGAATAAATTCAGTCTTTGATCAGGAAGATTTAAATCTTCAGATCAGGAGGTTTTTTCTTCCAGTGTTGCACAATGAAATGTGATTATAATCATGAATATAAACAGTGACAGATTTGATTTCCTGTCGTGACAGTAAATAAAAACTGATCTGACTTCTTTTCTTATTGTCAGTTTCCCTCCACAGCCGGACCCTCAGCAGGAAGCACGTCGACCACATCTGCGGCGTCCAGCACTCACAGATCAGTCCATAAAAACTTTAACATCCTCGACTGCAGCGGCCGCGGCCGCCGTCGCCGGGCCGTTAACTTGTTTATAAATGGTCGTCCTTCATTTCCTCCTCTAACTGCCCTCGGAGGGCTGTTGGGGGCGAGCGGCAGGTACGAGACGTCTCCTGAGTCTCTGTAACAAAGACTCAACCGCCGTGCGTGACGGCGCCGAGCGTCTCTGCTGATTCAACCTGAACAAAGTGAAGTTTTCAGATTCTTCAGACTTTGGAGAAAGTGGAGGAGCCTGATGCAGATGTATCAGCTCAGTTATTTTCTGGCTGCACTGCAGGTGTTTAACAGTTAACACTTGAGTTTTCATAAACCCTCAGAGTCCTGCAGCCATCTCCAGGTGATTAAACACAGGCCTATTTCTAAATAAATGATGCTCTCTCTCTGTTTTAATACCTCGCAGCTCCGAGAGGTCAGACTCCCAGCCCGGATTCACTCTCAACTTTCAGGCTAAATAACAAAAAAGTGGAGAAGCGAGGAGAGAGAGAGAAATCCTCAACAAAGTGTAAATAATATTTTCTACCTGAGAGCGTTTCACAGGGGTTAAAACAAATCCCTGAAAACAGCGGCGTCCCGGGGTAATGAAGCTGCTCATGAATATTCTGTGTGGAGCTTCGCAGCCAGTCCACTTTTTCTTATTTTCTAATTGACGGAAAGTTCAGACAATTATTTATTTATCGCTGCGATTCCTCCTCGTTCCCTGAGAGGCTGATGAAAAATAAGACGGGGTGTGTTGTGAGAGGAGGAGCCGGGCGGCTGACAAACCCTAAGACCTTGTAAAGATCGCTCCTAACAGATTTTCTACCGAGGATTTGTGAACTCCATCTCGGCTAATCACAATGGAGCCTATTAGTGCTTGACATTTTTATCCGGCAGCCAAAGACTTCAAATCTTGGCTGCGGCGGGGGCTAACGGTAGCGGACAGCTCGGCACAGCAGCCGGGGGGCCGGGGGGCCGGCCGGCCGGCGCTCCTCCTGGGCCCACCTGCAATCCAATACCTGAGCCCCAGCGCCCCGGACGCATTGATTTCTTGTCAGCCGCAGAAGTTTTCAGCCCAGGCTGAGGGCGAGGATGGAGGGGGGGCGGGGGAGGGGGCGAAGGGGGGAGGGAGAGCTGGGATGAGGGGTGAGAGAAATCTTAATTAAAAGAGGGGGATTTACTCGACCTGGCTGCAGCTTCTTTGGGGATCCGGTCAATGAATCATAGGAAGGAGGGAGGAGAAGAAGAGGAGTGGAGATTAGACGGAGTGACAGGCCGAACACGGCGTGATGTGGAGAGTTTTCTCTCCTGTCGATTCCTCGCCGTCTTTACGGGGGTGAAGGTGGGGCCTCGGGCAGATCTGCACTGTTGAACTCATTACAGAGAATTACCCACTAAGAAAACACTTCGCCGCTCTAATTGCCCAATTTAGGACTGCAGGTGGTCGCGGCAGCCGGCAGTCACTCACACCTTTTTACCGCTTCTCCCGGCTCTCGCCTCGCCGCCGACCCGAGCGCTCTAATCACAAACACATGGAGCGTCAGCGCCGGCCGTGGATGCGGTCGGACAGACGGCTGGAAGTGATCAGAGCTGAGCGAGAGGCTCATTTAGTCTCTTGTACCATTTAATGTCTTCAGTTAATCACTTCAAATATGATGAAGAAAAAAACCCTGAACTGTCAGAAGGACTGATGCTAATGATGCTAATGATGCTAATGATGCTAATACTGAACAGGCAGAGGAAGAGCTCGTCCTGCTGGCAGCTACATGTGTTAATGTTACACCTTCATAGATACAATTATTCCTGAATAAAACTAGAAACATTTAAATCAAACATAAAAACAGACAATAATAAAATAAAAAGGCAAATGAAATACTTTAAATAAATCAAACACTATGAAGCAGATTCACGACTCTAAATATATAATGCAGTAGAATATTAAAATACTCACGTTAATAACTATAAGTTGGTCAGTAAATGCACCACAGTATCATGAATCATCGTGTTACCTTCACTGACCTCGGGCACGTTTAACTCTTTCTTGCCTTTTATCTGTTTTTAGGCTTTTGTCCCTCCCGGCCACCGTAGACTCCCCAGCCTTAAAAACAGTGTCACATACACTCAGTTTTATTTAAACACACAGACAACAAACAAAATCCTGGGCTGACAGAAATCCAACCAATATCATTGATCATTGATCACTGATCGTTGATCGACTGTCAGCAGCAGCATCAGTCTCCAGTTCTGAATCCTGCTTTTCTTTCTTCAGTTTCAAATCATCGCTTTTCGAAGAGAGGAAAATATTACGATTTTATAAAACAAATAAAGAAGAACTGTTCGTGGCGTTGGCCCCAAAGGCTCGACCGGAGCGGCGTCAGAAGGAGAAGTGGGTCGTCTGGAGTCCACGTGGTTCCTAATGTCAGAGACCAGGACCAGAGTCAGGCCAGGTCCAGATCCACTTCAGTTTGGATCAGGACGAAAAACCTCCAGTCCCTGGTAGTTAAAAAAAACCCCAGCCTTTGGCAGTAACAACACACACACACACACACACACACACACACACACATCAGAGTGTGTGTGGCTTGTTTCCTGGTGGAGGCGTTGGAAACCACACACCACCAGAGACTCAATTAGCCGCTGAGTTAAAGCGGCGCTCGGCCCTCGGCTCAGGCCTTTAATCCAGCCGCTCCATGATGTCACATCCTGCCTGCAGGAGGAGGAGGAGGAGGAAGAGGAGGAGGAGGAGGAGGAGGAGGAGGAGGTGTGTTTGAAGTCTGCAGAGAGGAACAGGAACTGGAGTCACACTCCTCAACTGCTTCACGTTCGAGCTTCAGGAGTAAAAATTGAGTTTCATGTAAAAAGGATTAAAAATCTGTTTCAAATGTTGGACCAATAGAATCTCTTGGTTCCTGCGGTTCTGTATTTTACCACAGGAAGGTTTGTGAAGCTGCCGACTGTAAATGAAAAACAGAAAGAAAATTAATGTTGTTCGTTTTTCGAAGGTCAACAACATTTTGTTGCAGCGACGTGTGGAAGATCGTTTCAAAATGAGAACCAATCAGTGAAGACGAAGCCTCAACACAAGAGAGCAACCGCAGTCTGGACTTCAGGTCATGTGATTCTCTGAGGACCAATGAGATGTTTTCTCATAATCAGTCACTGCAAAGAAATCAACTGTAAAAAGGTGAAATTTAATTTAATGCAACAATAAGCAGGCTCGCCTCCTCGTGGTCGTATCCCTCCGCCATTTGGTCAGAATTGTGGTGAAGTCACGCTGACCTTTGACCTTTGACCTTTGACCACCAAAGCGTACTCAGTTCATCCTTGAGTCCTGGTGAACGTGTTACTGAGACACCGTGTCCACGCGAATGAGACGGACGGACAACCTGAAAACAAAATGGCTGCTGCTCTGACGGGAAGGAAAGGAAAATCATTTACATACATGATTAAATTGTTTTCCCAATTGCGTTGTCGTGGAAACGTCGGTGCTGTGAACGTCAGATGTGCAGATGAACATGTTCTGTCACAGTTACGTTTCAGACTGTTGTAGTTCATTACAGAAACACGATCATCATCCAACTCATGCCACTTGTATTAAATGTTGTGATCAGGAGGTCGTGACCCTCGGGTCTGTTTTTATTTATGGGTTCTAACAGAAGTCCTGCGGTTTAACCTCCGGCCGGCCGCTCTCTGAGTCCCTCCTTCACTTTTCATATTTCACTGCCATCCCTCTGAAATCAGATCCAGATGTTGTCATGGGCTCCCCGTCCTGCTTCCTGTGTCCAGTTCCCACCGAGAGCTGGAACGTGACACTTTCTCTTGGAAAATATCATAAAACAGAAGAAGCCCTGTGCAGCTATTTCCCTTCATAAATCCTGCGGCGCTCTCTGTCGTGCCGCAGCTCTCCGAGCGCCGCCGCTATGTTTTAATGGAAGAGGCGTCGAGGCGAGTGGCAGCAAATCCACGTCGACAGCCGCCGGAGGACTTTCATCGTCCACCTGACACTCTGTGGATTTACGTCCGACTCCTCCCACCCTGTCAGCGCCGCGATCAGGTTTCAGCGTCTGTCCGCCAATAAACACCGGCCTCAGCTGTCGACACGCCAGGCGGACGCTTCTTCAGGATTTTCCATCCGGGGGGGGGGGGGTCACACCGCAGAGCGCCAGGTGTGCGTCCTTGTCAGTTCTACGTGCCGTAGCGCAGCTGTGACTCGTTTCGAAGGTGATGTAACCTCTGTCGCTACGGTGACAAGTTTACATGGATGAGCGAACTATGATCACATGATCAGATGTCAGACTGACGCAGCAACAGACAAACGTCCAGCTCAGTGACATCAGACCACACCGTGATGTAGCAGGTTGTAGTTAGCTTAGCATTAAGCAGCAGGTGAATGAACACAAGTCGTTTGTGTTTGAATGACTTCAGTTACTGACTCGTTTCAAACAAATGAAGCCTCAGTGGAAACATCCATTCAGAAGAGAAGCTAAGCTAACAGGCTAGGCTATGAAAACGTAGCTAAGCTAACAGGCTAGGCCAAGCTAGCTTTCTGTCCCAGTGTAACAGACTGACAGCTTCTTTATCTGTGATGCTTTTACAGAGTCAGAGAGTGAAGGATGAATGAAAAGATGTTTTTTACTAATGAACATTTTAATTCTCTGAGCAGCTCAGATGCTGCCGGCAGCTACCGCCATCTTTTAAGGTGGAATGTTTTCTTGTGTGTTACTCAATGCATGATTGACGTTTGGAAATCAATCAATACACCTTAAATATAAAAGCTTGTGAATATAAATTAAAATTTAATTAATTAAATTAAATATTTTATTTCATCACTTGGAGAAAAAAAGGGGCGGAGCATCGTTCCAGGGCGCTGCGACAGCTCTACACCTCAGCACCTGTCCAATAAAACGTCTTTAAAGGTAAGTTTGTTCAGTACATCTTTATCATTATCATAGTACCTCTGCTCTTCACCAACAAATTATCAGAATTTCACAAGATTATTGAACATTTGATGTAAATTGCCCTGTTAAATTAAAAATCTGTCGATCATTGAAATAAAAAACCTGAAATCCTGAAAGACAAGTTTTTGAAATCCATCATGTGAACACAAAACAAATAAAACATTATCTTTCTGTAGTTTAATTTGTACTAATTTGTGCAATTACAGATAAGATAATTTGTTTTGTTCCATCAGTTTAGTGATTTGAGTGAATTGTGATCTTTGTTTGAAAATATTTGGAATAATTTGTGTAAAATATAATTTCAATGAAGCATGTAGGTCATTAAAAGACTATTTTGATTTAATGTTAATCACATGAATCTGTTCAGTTTCTGCTCCACAGTTTAATTTGCTTTGTGAAACATAATTAGTAAAAACCTCTCCTGCCCTCCTTTGTCTGTTCGCCTGCAGATGAGAAGTAGCTCCGAATGAAGAGCCGTCACACACACACACACACACACACACACACACACACACACACAGCTGAAATAAAAACACAGAGCAGAGGAAATATTGAGCAGATGATGGAGGTTAACAGGTTTTCAGTGAGTGTGTTGTCGGTTTTCCTGCCTGTGTTTCATCATCATGTTCACACTGTTGCTTTAATATCGACTGTCACCGGGGAGAAGCACAAATATGTACCATCATCGTCTGAGGCGATGAAGAAATGAAGAACACAATAACATCAAAAGAAAACAAAGTGCTCGGCTCACTTTAAAGGAAAAAAACTGACACTTTACAGCAAAAACAGCCGTGTTCATTTCCATATTAGATGTTGTCAAACCTTCATTTAAGGCCCCCGGAGGTGTTCGGTCCCCGGAGGATCCGTCCCCGTCAGAGGAAAATAAAAGAAGCACAGCCTCCCCCTCCGGAGCTCATCGCCTCTTTGTTTCAGCGTCTGAGAAGTTTCTGTTTTCTAAAAATACAGCAGCGTCTGATCGGATAAATCAGGTTCCAGTCTGATGTGTTTTCAGAGTCCGAGGCCGAGGTTCCCCGAAGGCCTCGCAGAGTGTTTTCTCTGCCTGATAAGAATAACTGAGCTAATATTTTCAGTATGCAGCCTCATACAAGACAAACATTTACTGAAACATTTACATTTTCTGACATGGAGCTCACACAGCTCAGAACCAGACAGCCCCCGCTCCGGGTCCAGGTTCTGTAATAATATTATATCCACAAATACTACAGTGCATGTACTAATGTTGACAGAGCTCTGTTACACCTGGAGCTTAATGCAATTTACTGGAGACGAGGTTCCAGGGGTCACCCAGAGTTTTCTTCGGATCCTCGAGGAGATTCTGAGGGTTTTTAAGATGACTGAAGATTGTGCCTGTATGGTTCTACAAGTCTCTGAGGAGATTCTAGGGAACCCTGGGTGGTTTACACAGGTCTACAAAGGTTCTAGGTCGCTTGATAGATCTCAAGGAGGTGTTTTAAGGGCCACCAAGAGGGTTCTAAGGGTCCGTAAGAAGGTTCTAAGGCTGGTTGAGAGGGTTGTTAGAGTTCGGAGTGATCCAGATGTCTTTCAAGAGGTTCTTGTTAGGATGTCTTCACGTACGATGAGGTTCTAGGGTCATTTTGAGTCCTTGAAGGTTATTGACAGGGTTCTAGGAACTCCTAAGAAGTGGTTCTTGAGGACGTTCTAATCATCTCAGGGAGGGTTCCATCACTCTTGAATTTATTGGGTTGTTGAAGGTGTCTTAGGGGTCTTTAATGAGCTGGTTTGACGAGGATCCTTCAGAATGTTTTAGTGAGGGGTTTTAGTGTTTACATGTTATGGCAAATGTTCAAATAATCCATAGATCCATAGAACATCTCAGGTCTCTAAGGAGGTTCTAGGGAAATAAATGAGTTCAATGATGAGGTTGTTGAGTTGCTTGAATGAATCTGTTCCATAGGACATTCTTGGGGTCAGTGAGAGGGTGTTCTAGAGGGTTCTGTGATCCATAAAAGGGTTCTAAGAGTCTCTCAGAAGGTTCTAGTGTAGCCTGACAGGGATTCTGGGTTTTTAAGGGATGTTCAATGTAACCCTGGGAAGGTTTCAGGGGTTCTTGAGAGGGCTTTATAGTCCTTGAATGGGTTCTATCAGTCCCAAAGAGAAACCAAAGAGTCATACACAGACTTGAGGGTTCTGCGAGTCCTTGGGGATATTTAAGAGGATCTAATGGGTCTTTAAGGGGGTTCTAAGAGATTAAAGAGTTTCAAGGGGTCCTTGAAGGGGTTTCAGAGATCCTTGAAGAGGTTCTATGGGCAGTTTAGGAAATCCTAGGCTTCTTTGATGATGTTCAGGGGTTGTTGAGGAGGTTCTGTGGTGAGTAACTGGGTTCTAATAGGTTGAGGAGGATGTAGAGGTTACTGAGAGGCTTCTGGGAGTCTTTAAGTATGTTCAAGAGAACCCTGGGAGGGTTCCAGGGATCCTTGAAAGAGTTTTGGGAGTGTTTGGTGAGTTTTACGTCGTTGAAGTCACTTGTCAGGGTTCCTGGAGGAGGTTTCAAGGGTCCTGACGGGGTTCTAGGGGTGCCTTAATGGTTTTCAAGGGTCCTTGGGGATGTTTTTGAGGTTCTTGGCAGATTATAGGGGCCCCTGGGTGAGGTCCAGGGGTCCTTGAGAAAGTATTCAAGGTTCTGTAACTGACACAGAAAGGAAAAGTGCAGCAGCAGATTTATTTTTTCTCTGTAAGTGAAAAGCTGTGTGGACTCTGACTGTTGGTCTTCTCTGCAGGGTTTCCTGTTCTTCAGCTCTGAGCTGCACTGACGATGGTTCTACATCAGATCCAGATTACACCTCTGAGACCCATGAGAACAACATTTCCAAAACACTGAAAGAAAAGTCGCCTCTTTGTGGGATGTTTTTCTTTAAAAAAAAAAAAACTCAAACTGCTGTCAGGGGTTCCTGCAGACGGAAAACTCTGAGAGAAGTCGGGGAATCCCTGAGGAACAACAGCCAGGAACACAGAGGGGGCGGGGAACCAGCCGACCATGGAGGTTTTTAAGGACCACCACAGAGCTGCGGTCCGCGGGGTCACATGATGGGTCGACTCGGTCCTGGATATGTGGAGGTTTTTGAGGAGAGGAAATGCAGCAGCATTTTATGACCCCCAGAGTGGGGGGGGGGGTTGACCTGAGGAGTCTGAGGAAACAGTCAGCTGTGAGCGGGAAAACACTGCTGCAGCTCCTGTGGAGAAACACACACAAACACAGAGTTTGTCAAATTAACTGAAGCTGGAGGCAACACACACACACACACACTCACACACACACACACACACACACACACACACACACACACACACACACACACACACACACACTCACAAACACACTCACAAACACACACACACTCACACACACTCAGACACACATTCACACACACACACACTCACACACACATTCACACTCACACACACACACACTCACACACACTCACACACACACTCACACACACACACACTCACACTCACACACACACACACACACACTCACACACTGAAAGAAACGCTGCTTCTCCTGCTGTGTGATATCTGCAGGTGGTTTAGTCTTTGTGTTTCTGCTGAAGGAAAAATCTTTGTGCAGATTGTTTGTCCAATGAAACGTGAATTTAGTGACTGATGCGTCATCAGCTCAGTCGTCACATACAAACATCTTACAACATTATTATCCGACTTCCTCACACGTCAACTGACTCAAAACACTCTTGTTTCTTTGGGAGTTTTCTCCATTATTTCTTAAATTCTCCTTTAAAGGGTTTTTACATACAACACAACAGCAGAGTGTTTTATATCTCAGCTCTTTCTGTAACGAGCAAAGAGAACAAACAAACCTTTACTGAAGTGGAAGAATTGTTCTGGTGTTTCTGATGTGTTCACCAAAGTCTACAGCTTCATGAAACTACAGCAACACGTGAGTAAATTAGTAGATAAATGGATGAGAAATGCCTAAAATGAAACGTTGTGATGTCACTGAGTCGTAGTGTCGTCTTGTCTCTACTTCAACCAGATTTTAGAGGCGGAGTCACGAACGATCTGTAAGAACATGTGAGAGAAAGTGGAGAGTCGACAGATTCTAACATTTAACCTGCTCTGACATAATAAAACAGATATTAACAGGAACATTCATGGAGCTCAGAGGGTTCACAAAGCTGAGAAGCAAAGCAATGTTGGTCCATCAGTGTGAGAGTTTCACTGAGCAGGTGAGAAGAAGACGTAGAACACAAAGACGTAGAGCACAAAGACGTAGAACACAAAGACGTAGAGCACAAAGACGTAGAGCACAAAGACGTAGAACACAAAGACGTAGAACACAAAGACGTAGAACACAAAGACGTAGAACACAAAGACGTAGAGCACAGAGATGTAAAACTTTGTCTCGGTGTGAATTGTTCTACAGAAGTTTTATTCAGTGACGCAGAACGTCACGTCATTAACTTCCTGTATCTTTGGGACGCCACTGTCATTATTTACCAACCAGAACTGTAGAGCTGGAACGATCGGATGATTGATTACTCAGAAATAATTACCCTGATTATAGCTTAAATCATGTTTTCAGCAAAAATCCCCAAAACTCACTGGATCTAGTTTGTCAAACGAGAAGTTTTACCAGTTTCTCTGACGGTGACTCAACGACTGACTGAGGCTCCGACACAAAAACAGCTGGAATCTGTCCAATCAGGCTTCAGGGAAACAATCAATTCTCGAAGGAAATGATTGGCAGATTTATTGATGATGAATTGTTGCCTGACTGTGATGGATTAAAACAACCTGACCCGAGGTTTTCTGACTGTTTATGAGCAGAAAAAAATATTTGATGAAACACAATTTTACATCGAACATTTCAGTATTAAATAAATCTATAAAAATAAATAAAAATACTAAATCTGTAATTAATCATATTATGTAGAACCACATGACGTAGAGTAAACCTGTAGTGTTCTCCTGGTCAGAGCCAGTCAGTGTCTCCTCCAGGAGTTAAATAAAGTTCTGTGATTTTGAACCTTTGAACAAAACAACGTGAGTTTGTGATGAATGAGCTGCAAACAGGCGACGTGACTCATTTCATTGTCTCAAACTCTGTTAAAGTAAAAACCACATGCTGCACATCATAAAACAGTGTGTGTGTATGTGTGCATGCGTGTGTGTGTATGCGTGTGTGCATGTGTGTGTGTGTGTGTGTGACAGGGGACGTGGCCTTACATTAACCCTGCTGTGAAGGTTCAGAGGAGGATGAAGAGGAGAGTCGCTTCACCTCCTCACTCCGCCTCTGAAACAGAAAAGAAACTGGAGTGTGAATAAAGGTCAGAACACACACACACACACACACACACACACACACACACACACACACACACACACACACACACACACACAGTGGTCCTGAGGGGATCTGAGTGTGTGCAGAGATGGTTGTGATTTTCCTGCAGGATAAAAAACAGACTTGTGCATCAGATGCAGCAGCTCAGCTCCGTCACTCTGACATGAAACTTATTGAAACTGTGACCAGCTGGAACTTACAGCTGATTTACAGATGCAGCAGCTGCAGCTCCGTCACTCTGACATGAAACTTATTGAAACTGTGACCAGCTGGAACTTACAGCTGATTTACAGCTGATTTACAGGTGAGAGGACGCAGGAGAAAAAACAGTCAAGTTCAAATCTCCCAGAGTTTCTTGAATAGATGTTAACAGTCTTGAGGACATTCAAGGTGTCCCTGAGAGGGTTCTAGGATAGTGAGTGGGTTCTAAGAGTACGTGGTTCTAGGATCATTTGAGAGGGTTTCAGCGAACTCTGAGATCCCAGTCTCCCAGATCTCTCAGATCCATGAGAAAATTCCATGAGTACTTGAGACCCTTGATTGGGTTTTACAGGGTCCATACGAGAGCACTCAAAGGGTCTCTGAGGAGGTTCTAAGGTCCTGGACAAGGTTCTGGGTCCTTGAAATCATCTGGGAGAGACCAGGGTTTAAGGTCAGGGTTCTGGAGTCAGGGATCCCAGAGGGTATGTAGCAGTCTAGTAGACAGTTAGCGCAGTTAGCATCTTTTCAGAACAGTTAGCATAGTTAGCACCTTTTCAGAACAGTTAGCATAGTTAGCATCTTTTCAGAACAGTTAGCACAGTTAGCATCTTTTCAGAACAGTTAGCACAGTTAGCATCCTTTCTCTGTTTATGTTGTTTGTTAGCTTGTAGCTGGCAGTGACTGACACAGTGTTAGCGGTTGTTCTACTGCTAACTCTCTCTCTCTGTACTGACAAGGTTTCAGGTGTATTTAGCCCCGCCCCCCATCCCCACAGGTGGACAGGATTGGTTCCTGAGGTCTGTGACGTATGTGTGAGACTGTCGTTGGTTCACTGCAGGTCAAGGTGGAAACACTGAGTCATGAAGTTGATGTCAACATCACGTGTTAACGAGGTGAAACTCTGGACTGTCAACAGACTTACTTTTCTTCCTTGTTGTGTCTGTCGCTCGTCTTGTTGCCGTGACGTCGGTCTGAGCTGACGACACGTCGTGAGGACGCTGTCGATCCACAAACAGGTGACATTTTTAAACCGACAGTTCTCAGCTCGACAGGCAGATTCAACTTCCCGCTCAGGTACATTTGGTTTGGGTGTGAAGTTTCACTTTGAATTTAAATAAATAAATCCTGTAAATAAGCTTCATTTACCTTGTGAGAGTGATCTGACCTGAGATCAGTGTTTACTCCTGTTTCTGTTGCAGCTGCTTCTTTGTCTTTTAATATGTTGAACTGTGTTAATCCATAAGTCAGTCATGTCCTGCTGCTGTGTGTGTGTGTGTGTGTGTGTGTGTGTGTGTGTGTGTGTGTGTGTGTGTGTGTATGCGTGCGTGCATGTGTGTGTGTGTACGTGCGTGCGTGCGTGCATGTGTGTGTGTGTGTGCATGTGTGTGCGCGTGTGTGTGTGACATCAGTAATCGTGTCTTGTCTAAGTGCTTTACACGGCGGCTTCATCCACACACGGCGATGATCATTATTACTTCCTATTATTGGAGCAGAGCGAGGCGGCGCAGACAATTATCCTGAAAACATGCAGCCGGTTCAATATCTCAGCTCTAATAATAGACACATTAACTGAGCTCCAAACAAACTCTGAATCCTATTAAGACTCTGCTGCTTATTACTGCAGCAGTAATTATTTCCCTCTCTGCTCCGACACTTGTCTTACAGGATAATTCAGCGTGTGACAGCAGCTCTCTCACCTCCTGCCTGTGAACACTGAGCAGGATATCGTCTGTATTTTCTCTTTGTCTCTCAGTCTGACGGAACCTGACTGTATTTACATGTTTCTGTGGCCTTTTGTTCGGCTGCTAATTGAAACGTTTTTGTCTGAAGACTCCTGGTGTTTTTATTCATCTGCATGTTGTAGAGTGGTGAGCAGAGTCCTGCTTCACTCTCAGTGTGGAGAGATTTAAAACCCACGTCAGCTCTTTTTAGACTGAACCTGCTCAACTGTGAGTTTAAACCTGCTGCCGACACTCGAGTGAGAAACACTGACGGCTCTGTTCCTCCACTTTCAGGAACTTTGGCTGAATTATGAGACTTTTCACTAGAAGAATAAATAAATGACAAACTGTAAATACGTGTTTGTGAAATATAAAATGTCGCTCGACATGAAGCTGACGAGAGAACGAAAACAAAACCAGAGTCTCCTCCTCGTGGTCGTATCCCTCCGCCACTCAGACTAGTTCCAGGTCACTTCCTGTTTATCAGAGTCAGAGAAAATCTGTTTGACATTTTGTCAAAATGTCTGTCATGACCTTTGACCTTTGACCTTTGACCCACTAAATCTAATCAGTTCGTCCTTGAGTCCAAGTGAATGTTTGTGTAAATCTGAAGAAGTTCCGTCAAGGCGCTTCTGTCTTATCGTGTCCAGAAAACAAAATGGCCACCGCTGCGACTGGTACCGGCGCGGAGGAATAAAAAGAAAAGAGTCCAACTCCAGCTGACTAACTGTGTCTCTTGCTCAAAAGCTCCAGAAAAAGCCAGTAAGTGAACCTTGAGTCGGGATGTCTGTGATGTCACTCGTTAGAGAATAATTAATGAATTGATGCAGATAAAGAGTCTGTTTCCTGTTTCCTGTTTCATTTAAACCTCCCGTCCTCCTCCTCCTCCTCCTCCTCCTCCTCCTCTTCCTCGTCCTCCTCATCCTGGCAGCGGCTGAAACCACGCAGGGAAACGCGTCATGGGAACACAGTAAACTGGATCAGGGAGCGGCGGGAGGCTCGCCGCCACATGAACTGATTCCTGGGAAAAATCTGGCAGAAATTCCTCTGAATATTTCTGATCCAGCAGCCAAACGAGCTTCAGAGTCGGAGAACTGGCAGAAAATCTTCTGGTGACCAAACAGGGTCAGAACAGGAAGTTCATGAGGACGGAGCAGAAATCTGTGGGGGGGGGGGATCCAGTCAGATTGTTCTGTTACAGTTCATTTGTTCATAATTAAAGATCATTTGTCAGTTAATCATCAAACAACGACTTTATTCAAACTGAAGAGTTTTTTGTTTTTTCTCTGCGTCACTTTCACTCTGAAGCTCCTCACACAGCAACACTGAGCAACGCAGCAGTTCACGAGGTCGTTGGTCTCACCTGTGTTCGACAGGTGTCACGTCGGCCTTTGGTTTGACTCCAGAAGTACGGAGGCTGTTCGTCACTCTTTCACACGCTGCTGCCTTCACTGCCTCCAGGAGAAAACACTCACCCACTTTTTAATTGTTGGTGAAGGAGGGTGAAGTTTCCTCTGTAGCTCAGTTAAACTGAAACCTTTCAGGTAACAGCGGCTGAAGACAGGCGGCACCAGGTGCAGGTGAGTCTGCAGCTACTGTTCATGGACTTGAAGCATGTTGATGGTGTTTGAGTCAGACTGATGAGCAGAGGCTGGAGCGACCTCGCTGCAGATGTACGTCGAGTTCTTCAGCTTCAGCATCACGGAACAGAGAAGCCTGATGCTTCCTCCAGGTCACTTCAATGTGTGAAACATTCACAGGTAAGTCACTAAAACCTGAAGGTGCTGTGTTCCTGAGGGAGAAAGTCAACCAGAAAATATTCAGGAAGAGTTGAGATAAGCTCGTCTGAAGACGACGCTCCACAGACTCAAGTTAGAAAATCATTTCTCTTAAACTTTAATTCCTTGACTTCATTCATGAACAAACTGAGAGGTTTGACTTTGCTGTGACTCAGAGCTCAGGTCTGCTCAGTGTCAGTGTGGCGGTTCATGTGTGGAGGTTATTGACTGAAGCAGGAAGTTGATGAAGCGTCCGTTTGTCCTCGGCCTGTCGGAGGCTGCGGCTCGTTAACATGCTCGTTAACATGCAGGCCTGGTGCCGACGCCCGCTCTGATTGGACATCTGTCAATAGAGGAATTAACGTGTTGGACGGGCCTCCCCTGGACAGAGGTTAGACAATCCTGCTG
>NW_019525208.1:582773-584559 GCF_002814215.2 Seriola lalandi dorsalis | reverse complement strand
CAGAAGTTAAGGGCATAATTAACGGCCCTTAATTAGTTTCCACCTGCAGTAAAATGGTATTTGGTAAATTAGGGTTTTAAAAAAGCCCTTAAACTGTGGAGATATCCCAATAAAACTTCTTAATCAACATTCATTTCATTTTAAAATTAAATTAACAACCTTTTACGATAAAAATATTAACGTGATGTTTTTTCAGTCACATGACCTGAACACCAGGTCATGTGACCTCAACACCACAGTCACATGACCTCAACACCACGGTCACATGACCTCAACACCAGGTCACATGACCTCAACACCACAGTCACATGACCTCAACACCAGGTCACATGACCTCAACACCACAGTCACATGACCTCCAAACGTGAACACTAAAATATTTAATTTGATAAAGTAAGATTACGTTGAGCACTCTATCAGAAAAGTATTTCACTACTGGGAATAACTTTTAATAAATACTATTTCATTTTTGGAGCAAATGTAAAATAGTATATTATCAGAGAAGATGGTGATATTTTATTTGTGTTTTCGCTTTGTGTTAGCTCAGTGTGTTCACTTCACGGTGTTACGGTGCAGAGAAAAGTTTCAGATTAAAAGAACTGTGAACCTTCAGTTTGAGAGTACGACCGTTATTCAACACACACTACATTCGTTAGTAACCGAGATGTAAAAGCTTCAAGAATCAGGACCGGGGTGTTTACTGATGCTTTTATTTTTTTATTTTTATAAAATGAAATATTATAAAATTTCAGCTATCTCACAAAAACCCAGAGACTTCAGGACCAGGAACAGGAAGTGCTAACAGCTCATTTCCCGGTTTGAGGACTCGTCCCTGCAGAACTGTTCTTCCTGGTCCGGTCCAGATCACCATATCGAACCTGTTCTCCATAAAACAGGACATTTAAACTGTTTCTGTGTTTCAGTGTCTGAGCAGCAGACAGATCCAGATCCAGATCCTGATCCAGACCCTGATCCAGATCCAGGTCCTGACCCAGATCCAGGTCCTGACCCAGATCCAGGTCCTGACCCAGATCCTGATCCAGACCCTGATCCAGGTCCTGATCCTGATCCAGGTCCAAGTCCAAGACCTGACCCAGATCCAGATCCTGATCCAGATCCTGATCCAGACCCTGATCCAGGTCCTGATCCTGATCCAGGTCCAAGTCCAAGTCCTGACCCAGATCCTGATCCACACCCTGGTCCAGATGCTGATCCAGATCCAGACCCAGACCCAGACCCAGACCCAGACCCAGATCCAGATCCAGATCTAGATCCAGATCCAGCCTGTCAGAGCAGCACATTCATCTATGTTCAGCTGTCCACAGACTTTTGGCCACACAGTGGACACAGACGTGATGATCATGACTCAGTTTGGACCAGGTCCGGGGGGGGGGGGCATCCAGGGCTGCAGAGAGAAGCAGCATCCAACACAAACCGGAGCGTCCAGCAGCAGAGACGTGGACCTCAAAGCGGTCTGAGAGCTTCCTAATGTGTTTATGGTTCTGGTCTCCGGGCCTCGGTCCAGACCCACTTCAGCGCTGCCGAGACGCCAAGTGCCCTTCGGCAGAATCACACCGTCATTTTGTGATCGCTGACACATGGAAACGAGACTCAGCCCTGATCCACAATCCTGAACAGCTGCTCTCAGACCCACTGCAGTCCTGAAACCTGAACAGGCTGAAGCCACCTCCCCCTCCCCCTCCTCTTCCTCTTCCTCCTCCTCCCCCTCCTCCTCCTCCTCCTCCTCCCCCTCCTCTTTCTCCAGTGCAAGTTCTCAAAGGAGAGA
>NW_019525208.1:581827-582753 GCF_002814215.2 Seriola lalandi dorsalis | reverse complement strand
AAACAGTCTGCGTTTAAGATTGACAGGTGAGACAGAAATATTGTGATGCTGAAGGACATTTCCCGCTCCCATCAGACCAAGTTCAAACACAGTCCGACTTTTATTGTTTTTACAGTTTTTATAGTTTTTATTTTCTCAGACGTCCTGAAGTTACAATCAAAACTAAATCAAATAATCTGAGTTGAAACGGTCCAGAGATGCAGGAACAAACCACAGACTGGTATGATTGAATAGTTCAGTGGTAAACACTGTGAGTCAGAAGTTAAGGGCATAATTAACGGCCCTTAATTAGTTTCCACCTGCAGTAAAATGGTATTTGGTAAATTAGGTTTTAGGTTTTAAAAAAGCCCTTAAACTGTGGAGATATCCCAATAAAACTTCTTAATCAACATTCATTTCATTTTAAAATTAAATTAACAACCTTTTACGATAAAAATATTAACGTGATGTTTTTTCAGTCACATGACCTCAACACCAGGTCACATGACCTCAACACCACAGTCACATGACCTCAACACCACAGTCACATGACCTCAACACCACAGTCACATGACCTCAACACCACGGTCACATGACCTCCAAACGTGAACACTAAAATATTTAATTTGATAAAGTAAGATTATGTTGAGCACTCTATCAGAAAAGTATTTCACTACTGGGAATAACTTTTAATAAATACTATTTCATTTTTGGAGCAAATGTAAAATAGTATATTATCAGAGAAGATGGTGATATTTTATTTGTGTTTTCGCTTTGTGTTAGCTCAGTGTGTTCACTTCACGGTGTTACGGTGCAGAGAAAAGTTTCAGATTAAAAGAACTGTGAACCTTCAGTTTGAGAGTACGACCGTTATTCAACACACACTACATTCGTTAGTAACCGAGATGTAAAAGCTTCAAGAATCAGGACCGGGGTGTTTACTGATG
>NW_019525208.1:581427-581770 GCF_002814215.2 Seriola lalandi dorsalis | reverse complement strand
CCCCCTCCTCTTCCTCCTCCTCCCCCTCCCCCTCTTAAACTAACGCAGTGATTCCCTGGATGCGTCCTGTCAGACTGACTGCTGGATGTTTAGAGACGGAGACTCGGTCAGGAATGAAAACCAGATCAGGGGAGTTCATGTGATACGTATTCGTCTTCGAGGACTCGAACCTGTGACCTCAGGACGACCTGAGTGAACAGACCTGACTGTGAAGTCTGTTCACATGGTGTCAGTCCTGCTCAGTTTCAGAACCAGAACAAGTCCAGTTCAAGAAGGATCAAGCTGTTGGTCACCACAAACACTGTGTGTGTGTGTGTGCGTGTGTGTGTGTGTGTGTGTGTGT
>NW_019525208.1:575352-581407 GCF_002814215.2 Seriola lalandi dorsalis | reverse complement strand
GTTTACACCAGAACTATAGTTAAATTCCTTTCTTTTCTACTTTGCAGTTTTTTTATTCCTCCGCCCGGCAACAGTCAGAGCAGCAGCCATTTTGTTTTCAGGTTCCCATCTGTCCGTACGTTCATCTCATTCTCGTGGTCACGATAACACGATAACACCTCAACAGAACATTTTCAAATTTGGACAAACATTCATTAGGACTCAAGGATGAACTGATTACATTTTGGGGTCAAAGGTCAAAGGTCAAGGTCATGGCAACCTCAAAAAAACACTTTTTAGCCATTACTCATTCTCTTGACACAGTAATTATGACAAACTTTCACACAAATGGTTAATATTGTATAAGACCCTGGATAAACAGATGTAATTTAAAAAGGTGTTTAATCTGCTCTCAATGAAACCTTTATGCAGATGTTTCAGAGTAAAAGCACAGCGGGAACATCCTCTGAGCAGATAGTAGGCTTTTAATTTGAAATATCCTTGTAGGAAATGCTGAGATTCAGTGACGAAAAAACAGCAAAGTAGCAATTCTGTTTATTCACTGTTATTCTATATGTTTCTGATCACAATGAAACCAACTGTGTGTTAGTCCGTCACTTCCTGTCTTCCCTCCTCTGAGCACATTGGTTCCTACTGAAGACAAAAACCTGTAAAAACACCACAAACATACATCAGTGATGCAGAAGTTCCCACTGATGTGTTGCACCTTCTGTCCTGTTCATCCCAGACCGGCTCCCTGTGGTTCAGGTCCGGAGACCGGTCTGGTCTTCATCATCTGGTTCTGTAGGATTCAGTCCGACGTCCTGCAGAACAGTGTTGTCCTGACGATGCATCAGTGTGAGCAGTAACAGTGTTTCCCAGCTGAGCGTCAGTGTGTTGAACGTTGATACAACTTCCCGCCTTCAGACTCTCCGTTAAATCAACTGAAACTGACTGAACTCAGCTGTAAAAAAATAAAAGAAAGAGGTCAACTCCTGCTTTCCCTTTAAATATTCACACTGATGATTGAGTACTCACACACACACACACTCACACACACACACACACACATGCACACATGTTTAAAATTCAACCAAGTCAACAGCCGACCATTTAGATTCAGGTCATTAGTTGCCCAAAATGTGCATCTCAATATGTGGGCCAACGTTTATTAAGATTTTTTTTGACGGCTGAACGACTGAATAATTCATTTTTTGTTGGGGGCACATTATTTATTTATTAATCAGCCTTAAATTTGGACTCAGATCAGATTACCCGGCTGCTCTCCAACACCTTTCCCTCCTGCCTCTGACTCTTTTTCATTATTCTGTCAGGAAGGATTTCAGGTCTGAGCAGCAGCATTAACATCAGCTGCTCATTATTTGTTCCATTGATTTTTGCAAATGGTGTTTCCCCAAAATATCAGCCGCCCATTACACAGTATGAATTATTGATGACAGAGGGGGCTGCTGGGAAACAAAAGGCGGGACGTCCTCGCCGCTCCTCGCCCTGGGTCGTCCACTTTAAAAAGTGAAACATCCAGACAAAGTTTTCAGGAATCGTCCGAGCCGAGGAGAATCTGCTCTGACTCTGCGAAGCCGTGAAAACCCGATGTTCAGTCTAAAAATCAGAGTGACCTCATCGCTGTAAGGAAGTGAAAGTCTTGCATCACGTCTCCAACAAACTCCAGAAAAAGGCCTTTAGCAAAATCTCTGCATAATTTAGCACAATGTGAAGTTTGTTTCCCATTAATGTGTAAACACTGATCCAGTCAGTGTTTTCTGGTCGGAAGCAGATAATGAGAAGGATAAACAGAAACCAATCAAGTGTTAATGTGCTGCAGAATAAACAGATGTAACAGCCCCCCCCCCCCCAGCGGAGCCTCACGTCTACAAAGAGAAACAAACGTCACTAATGTGAAAACAGATTTTATTACATGTGTCGTGTTTGAACGCTGCGTTTCATGATTGTTACACCATGCTGCGACTCCTTCCTCTGAACACATGAAACACGTCTCGGTTCAGGCGCTCTGTCGGAGGAAACCATCACACTGATGATCTTTCATTTTCAAACAAAAACCATCTCAGAACACGCTAACACCTGAAGACACACACATACCTGAGCAGTCACCGCACTGAGCATGTGCGAGCCGGTGTAAACAGGAAGTAGATTGTCTCCTCTGAAGGAGGAACAGCAGAGACAGTTGTAGCATTAAAACAGAGAATGTAAATGAACAGCAGCTGCTGCAAAGACAACAAGGTCAGTGACACTGTCATTCATTATCATGTTGTTTTCACCACTGGTAGTCCAGGCTGATGACAGCCAATCAGGAGAGACCCTGGCTGTGACCTCATCGTTTACAAAGGTCTCACTTTCTGTCCGTCCAGACTACAACACAACCCCAGAGTTTTCAAAATAAAACAACCCCAGACTTTTCAAAATAAAACACAACCCCAGACTTTTCAAAATAAAATACAACCCAAGAGTTTTCAAAATAAAATACAACCCAAGAGATTTCAAAATAAAACCAACCCCAGAGTTTTCAAAATAAAACACAACCCCAGAGTTTTCAAAATAAAATACGACCCTAGAGTTTTCAAAATAAAACAACCCTAGACTTTTCAAAATGAAACACAACTCCAGAATTTTCAAACTAAAATACAACCCAAGAGTTTTCAAAATAAAACACAACCCCAGAGTTTTAAAAATAAAACACAACCCCAGTTTTCAAAATAAAACACAACCCAAGAGTTTTCAAAATAAAACACAACCCCAGAGTTTTAAAAATAAAACACAACCCAAGAGTTTTCAAAAAAAAAACTCAACCCCCAGAGTTTTCAAAATAAAGCAGGTCCAACAGAGTCTCCAAAACTGGAAGGCGAAAACTTATAAAAAGAGATGCGTTTAAAAATGACAACTTAGTCGTGTGGACGTGGCCTCAAGCTTGTTCCCAGGTCTTGTTCCTCCCTTCATCTCCCCAGAACCTCCCCCTCTTCCTGACTGTGTCACCTCTCCACACACCTGTTCTCACCTCTCCAATCAGCCCTGCTCTGATTGTTCCGCCCTTTGTCCTCAGTCTCTGTCACATCGTCTGTTCCTGTGTTTGTTCCCCAGTGGGTTCCTTTGTTCCTGCCTTTCCGCCTGTTGACTCATCAGCCTTTTATAGCCTTTAATTATTTTCATCATTAAAGTATCTCCACAGTGTGTGTGTGTGTGTGTGTGTACAGAAATCATTGAACTGTGACATCTGATCATAAAAATTATGTAAATGAATAAATTAACTGCAACAACAAACAGGTTTTATAAGAAAAATAACTGACCAGATCATGTTTTCTATTAATGTTGTTAATTTCCATATTGGAGAAGATACAGTCACTTCACATTGATACTGAACAGATCAGTAAAATATTCACAGACAAAATATCCTGAAAGTGAGAGTTTATGTTTTACCACTGAACCGGTTTCTTCCTCCACCTCCGGCCTGTTGTCGCTGCTGCTGTCAGTTTTTCTTTCGTTCTGTTTGTTTATCTGATTTTCAGATAAATAGTTTTTGAGATATATTTTTATTTCCCTGAAATTTACTGGAAAATTGACTTTGAGCCAAAGAACAATTGATTGTTATTTGATGCAGATCCAGGATTTTTTTTTTGTTTTGTTTCTTATCATTGTGACATTTTTAAATCTTTTACTATTTTCTCATGAACTATGTGCTGAGTGCAACTAGATCTGGCACATGTATCCCATCATTGTCGGTGACTGAGTTTTATTTGATGTGGATCCAGATGCCGATTAAATATATAAACACTTTCTATTATTAAAGTAAGAAATATACAGTATTGCACAAGCTGCGGTCTGATGCTGAACACGGAGTCTGAATTTATCTGACAATCTTCTGACTTTATATTATAGTGTCATCAGTTTGATCACTTAAAGGAACACTCCCTGGTTTTATTAAAGCTCCTGCAGCCAACAGTGAAGGTTTCAACAGCTCACAGCTGGGCTTCATGGGACACATCCAGATATTATTACTTCCATCCTAATGACTTGAATGTCATAATACTTCATGTTGTTTATGTTACTGGATCATGTCTTTCTGTTCTGCTGGGATTGATTTTCATTTAGATTACTGTCCGTTAGATGGTTCTAGTGGTCTGAGGTTTTCTAGAGGCCATGGAGAGCGTCCGAGGCATCTGCAGGTTCTGTAGGCCGTAACGTTCTAGTTGTCCTTCGGGTGGTCCTATGGTCTTTCTGGATGAGGAGGTCCTACGATTAGTTTTATTCATCATTAGGGAGGTCCTTAGGATGGTTGTACTGTAGGTCTTAACAAGGTTCTAGCTGCTCTTTAGGAGGTTCTTGGTCCTTGACTCAAAGGTTCTAGTGTCTGAAGAGGTTCTAAATTCATTTAGGAGATTTCTTCTATGGTCATTCAGGAGGTTCTAGTGGTCCTCTTGGAAGTTCTAGTGGTCCTTTTGGAGGTTCTTGTTAGTCACTGAGGAGGTTCTTGAGGTTCTGCAGATGGTTCTAGTCGTCTGATAGATTTCACTGACCCATTGAACTTTCAGAGAGACATGTTCCACATTATTCTCCACCACCACCATCTTCAAAACACCAAGTGGTTGAATGTCCTTGAGGAGAACACAGTTCCTCCTGTAGACACGGAGAACTGCAGCTGTTCTGCAGGAACGAGACTCGATGACTTCACTTTATTTTCATCCGTCACTAAACAGTCGAACTCCGAGACACAGTCGATCTCTGTTCATGAGTTTAATGATCATGACTGAGGTCGAGCTGGAGGCTCACACAGCACGAGACTGACAGGTTAACCTGTGTGTGTGTGTGTGTGTGTGTGTGTGTGTGTGTGTGTGTGTGTGTGTGTGTTCTTCAGGCAGAAGTTCATCAGTTGAAACCTCTGTTCCCTCAAACCAAAACCACAGTTTATGTCATTGCCACTTCAAACATTTTCAACTGTCACCGCCGGGGCTGCTGGGGCCACGGGGGCCCCGGCTCTGATGTAACCAGACTGGAGTTCTCACAGTGTGACATCAGTGATCTCACCGCCGTCATCGACACCGTTACAATCAAAACCAACAGGGAGAGCAGCAGCAGGACGAGACAGACACCAGACACAGCAGCTCCACCACACCTCTGATGACCACAGCTCTCTCCACCAATCAGAGTCCAGCTCTGATGACCACAGCTCTCTCCACCAACCAGAGTCCAACACACCACACTGCGAACAGCTCACTGTGATCTGCTGGAAGAATTAGATACCAAACTTTGACACGGCACCCACTGCAAGTGTTTCTCTCCACCTATCAGCCGATGGATGGACGGATGCTACAGCTTCACTTCATCTTTGTCTACTCAGGAGATTACTCTACAATGCCAAGGATGTTCATGTGTAGGTTTCAGGTTGTTCTTTCTTATTCAGAATACCATCTTTACATCTGAAGGTCTCTCTAACCAGCTCTGAGTGTGTATTGAGTCCCAGCAGGTGAATCCTCACAGTACATCTTCCTGTTTCTGTTTCCACTTCAAAACCACAGACGTAACTTGTGTCAGCAGTGAGTGTTTGACTGAAACCGGCAGCACGAGTCTCATCCAATTCGTCCACATGTTACTCAGCAAATGATGTGATTCGTCAGCTCAGTAACAACAGGAACAGTCAGATCAATGAGGTGAATGACAGCAGCAGGAACAAGTCTCTTCAGTCAGGCCTCATCATCTCACCAGGAGCTTCTGCTCTCAGGCTTCTTAACAAAAGAACTATCATCAGTCTGGATCTGATCAGCTGACACAAAAAACAGCATGTAGAAGTGAACAGCTTCATCTCATCAGTGGTGTGAATGGTTCATTTACGCACATACATTTTTAGAGTCAGAGTTTTGTTGCAGCTTTAAAGCTCCTCCAGTGTAAAGGTCTGTGTCCATGTGTAGTGTGATTATAGATCAGCTCTAGCTTCTATATTAATACTGTGAAAGTATCAAAGCCTCAGTCCACAGAGAAATGCACACAGCCTGTATTCAGAAACTGAGCCTTAAAACCAGCCGTCAGGACTTCTGGAACTTTGTGATGT
>NW_019525208.1:556399-575332 GCF_002814215.2 Seriola lalandi dorsalis | reverse complement strand
GAAATCTGCTATATTTTTATTGGATCACTCAGAAAACAGTCAGCCAATCAGAAGAGAGGCTCAGAGCCTCCTCTCTTCTGATTGGCTCACAGACCTGTTGTTACTAGAGCTCCAGAGAGAAGCCTGAGAGAGGAGATGTAAAACTACACTGAGATGGTTTTTATATCTTCTGATGGATCAACACTTCAAATAAAACACAGAAGAAGAAACATGGAGCTTTACACTCACACTTTTTCTTTTTCTCTCTTCAGGCACTTCAGTCCAACACGACATAAAAACAGTGTGTAGCTACTTGAAGTGCACACACACACACACACACACACACACACACACACACACACACACAAACACACACACACACACACTCCTGGACATCAGAGATGACTGTTCAGTCTTATTCCTGTTGTCGTCTTCCTCCTCTGTCTGTCACTAATTTCCCGCCCTGTTTACTGATCTCAGGTTAACGGGGGTCAGAGTCGCCCTGCGTGGCAGAGACGAGCAGAAAAAGCCTGAACACCCACAGCAGGTGTTTTTGTTGGCCGGGCGGCGGGAACACAATGGCGTTGTGCGGAGATGGACACAGTCAGATATTGGGTGAGACAGCCGTAATCGCTCTCAGCCATCTGGAGGGTGTTGTGTATCAGAAACTGAGAGGAGACGTTCGGAGCAGCTCTGAAAACTTAATCGCTGGTTCTGTGTTTCAAGGCTGCTGCAGAGAGTTTATTATATACAGGGGATTTTTATGTTTCACTGCAAGGAGGTGATTACATTCAGAGGGGTCAGTTTGTCAGGGAGCAGCTGACGACAGCCAATCAGAGCGAAAAGTTTTCTGTGGGAGAAACGAGAAGCTTAAAGCAGCTCACTGCTCCGCTGAGCAGCTGGGAGTTCATGTTAAAGGTGCAGTCCGTGGTTTAAAGTGCAGCTCCTCTCTGCTGTTCTCTGACTGACTGACAGCTCTTTAACCCAGACAACAACATCTGAGTCAGTGATGATTTCTGCTGCTTATCATCAGTGATTAGATTGAGTTTGGTTTATTGATTTATTAAATGCTGTCAGACACATAAACCAGGCTGTAAATAAATTACATGCATATTTATCACAAGAAAAACACATTCAGTGAGAGTAACTGCTGTAAGTTCATTTACTTTCCGGACCTCATGTGCCTGTCAGCCGGGGTGCACATGAGAGCATGCAGCTCCTGTACATGGGGCTTCTGGACGAGAGCTTTGAGATAAAAGTAAAGAAAAAACTGAAAAGAATAAGTTAACTACATCAATAAATATAACAGCATTCATAGTGGTGCACTTCAGCCTCTTGTGGCAGAAATTAGTATTACAAAAACAAATGCCTACAAAAAAACAGTTTCACCAGTTTTAACAGAGGAAAAAAAAGATCCTGGCAAAAAAAAAAAAAAAATCAATTATCAATTTACATATTTTACTGATAATACCTTTGTACTTTTACTCAAGTAAAAATTCAGGACTCCTACTTATAATTGATCATTTTCACACTGTGATTATTCACCTTTCACTAAACTTTGTTTTGATGCTCCTGGCGGGATGTTCAGTTCTCACCGTCACCATGACAACACAGCAGTCCACTGTATGTGATGTGTCCTCTTTCCACCACTTTAACTTCACATGACCTCAATTTTCAGCCACTCACTGAGGGTTTGGTGATTTATCAGCTGATTAGTCAGCTGACTCGCCCTGTAATGATCTCCTGGACGTCGCTAACCGCTAACGGCCTCAATTAATGACTGACCTACTGAGAGTGGTTAATTGGGCGAGGGATGTCCAAGGTGCTGCTTCCTGTTTGGTGTGACCGGTCCAGCAGTGAGCAGAACCAATAAGTTTAAAGCTCAGACAGAAATTCAAATAAAAATAAGAATTATATCTTTTATAAACCACGTTTGTTTTTATGTAAACTACATGGCCAGAAACATGTGGACGTCCAAACACACCATGAAAAGAATTCACACACTGATGCTGAACTACAACTGAATAAAGATGTAAACATTTAACATAACAACATAAAAACTCAAACATACATTAATCACAGAGATAATACATAAAATACATCAAGTATATTATCTAAACAATTGATAACCTCCAAACATCTGTATTTGTATTTCCTGTCCAGACACTAAACATAAAGAGACTGTGAACAACTGACAACAACAAACTGTAGCATAAATATACAACTTACACACAGTTTATCTGAAAACATATGAATATGTAATAAAGGAGAAAATGAGCAACGGAACCAAAGCGAAAGTTTGGAGAAGAAGAGGAGGTCTGAAGAGGAGGTGGCGTCCATGATTAACTCTCCACATGTTGAACTGATCTTCAGTCGTTCTGCTGTAACAGAAGTGATGAGGTAGAACTCAAGGGCCTGAAGCCAGAACAGTTCCAGACCACATCTATGAGACCGGGACGATCCCAGAGTCCTCACAAATAATCATTCCTTGTGATACTTGAGTTCATGTTACAGATAAAACATGAAAAACATCTTTCCTCAGAACGCAGTACTTCTACTAAAGTACAGATTTGTTGTTTTGCAGTGTTCTGTAGTGATGTTACTTTCGTCTGGATTTAAAGAACCCAGGTTTTCCTCCGCCCCGGTTTTTTTCAGCTCCACCGGCGGATCCAGAAACTCCTGGCCCTGCTGCAGATGTGTTTTCCTGGAGGGCCGGGTCTATGTGCTGGGTTCACTAGGTGTTTAGTGGCAACGCAGGACTGCCAAGTATGATGTTACGGCCTTCCCATGTTAATGTTCATTCAGGAAGGACCTTTACTGGCAGGGGGGGGCGCGGGGGGGCGGCCAGCTGTGAAAACACTGTTAAAGAGGCTTTAGTGCTCATTTCACGAATACTTTAAGTTTACTTATTGAAGGGGAAAAAAAGAAATTAATGGACTATGCGCTGGACTTTTCCTTATTGTTCTTCCATGAGACTTCTCCATATGTGCCAGTGAACGTCCGTCCAAGTTCAGCCCCCCCCCCGTGAAACCGGATCCTGAAGTTCCACATTCAGAGGCGCTGGCCTTTCCCCCCTCCACTGCTCTGGGATCAGCGTTTGACTCGTGAACGATGCTGGCTGCCATGTTGGATCAGACCGTGACCTTTAACCTCAGAGAGGAGGTGGAAGACGGAGAGGACGTCCCGCTGGTGGAGGGTCCTGAGGGGACGTGATCAGCTGACACTGTGGGTTTAAATCATGGACATTGGACATTTTAAACTGAGTGAGGTCAACTGTTACACCTAACTGCAGGGTAGCCATAGCAACAGTGCTGATGCTCACATTACACGGCCCTTTACCCAGAGACCCCTGCAGCCTCCTCAGTGACACCTGGAGCCCACTGAGGAACCACTAGAACCTCCTTAAAGACTCCTGGAATCTCCTGAAGGACTGCTGGAGACTCAAAGTCCCAACAGTTGATTCAACGATCACCTGCTCAAGAAACACTTGTTCCTCTTCAAGGACCGACTTAAGGACTCCTGAGAACTGACTGAGGACCCTTCAAGGACTGCAGGGACGTTCTCAAGGATCCTGGAACCACCTCAAAGAACCCTGGAGCCATTTCAAGCACCTTCAGAATATTAGAAGACTCTGACACAAATCTGTTAAATGCAGCTGCTGAGATTTGAATCTGTTTCTCTCACTGAGACAGTTAGGTGTGTGTGTGTGTGTGTGTGTGTGTGTGTGTGTGTGTGTGTGTGTGTGTGTTGTATCACTACAGAGATTTGTAGCTGGATCTGAAGAAAGAAAAAGTTTCAAAAAAGAGGAAAATCCAGCTCTAAATTTAGCTAAATTAGTGAGTGAGAGCGGCAACAGTACATCATGTAAATGTCAATGAGACCTCATATTGAGACGCCTTACAGTCAACGACGTGGGTGTGAGTGTGTGTGTGTGTGTGTGTGTGTGTGTGTGTGAGTGTGTGTGTGTGTGTGTGTCTGTCACTGAAACCCTGACCGTCCTCTTCCTGTCTGTCTCCTCCTGACGAGCCTCTGACAGCTGCTGCAGCACCTTGTTATTGCGAAAAATAAAAGTGCAACCAATTAAAATCTGCGGCTCAGACTTGGTTCTGTTAAGCTCGGCTGTATCCTCGCTCCGCAGAGAGGATCAGGCCAGATGAGCTGCAGCTCTCTCAGACATTAATACCTCGCCGTAGATCTCGCCGTTAAACCCGCCTGCTCTTTCTCTTCCTGCAGCGTCCTTCAGCAGAGTCTGCCGGGAGCGCTGCGCGGCCAAAAATCAACTCATACACAATTTGAAGAGTAAATGAGGAGGATGGATGTGTCGAGTCAAACCCCGCGCCCCGCCGCCATCTGGAAACCATTACACAGTTCTTCTTCTCTGGCTGTGAGAGGTGTGGCAGGACGAGGAGCCTCCGCAGGGATCGCTCTGCAGTTTGTAGGTGGAAACAAGAATCTGAGTCGTGGACGAGCTGCTGCTCTGGTTCACTACAGAGAGGATGCTGAAATAATGACACATCGACCCCGAGACACAACAAGCATCTGCTAAACTACTGTCTGAATATAACATGTATGTGTGCAAACATACAACAGTAAATACACGGGATCACCATGACAACAGAAACTCACTCTTCCTAATGTTATTCAGTCTTATACAACAGTTTGTTAATATGATAAAATCTTTCCAGGGGAGGGTCGGAACACGTTAAAACCAAGATCAGGTGACCAGATTTCTGAAATTTCCAGCTCTGCCTCAATAAATCATTGAAATATCCAGTGTTTTTCCTTATGAAATAAAAGAGAGGGACAGTCATGGTTTCATGTATTTTGACCACAGAAACTGTTGTATTGTAATAAACTATTGTGAAGGCCAACTGATAAAGTGGTGACTCCCTACCTTTGAAGCAGTCATGAAGTTTGTTTGAAGTATGTCTGTTTTTGTCAGTTTACTGCCTGGTTATGAACTCCTCACCAATGAGTGAGCCAGCTGACCTTCTCTCTGCCTAGAAACAACAACAAAAAGGAAAATCTGATTTGATAACTCTATTTTGATGGGGTTAGCGATAATGATAGTTTCTGGTGGGTGCTGTTAGTCTGAGCTCCTGCTCTAACAGTTGAGTCAAATTCTACTATTATTTAATTTATATGTTAACACTAATTAGCAGGTATCAGAGTCCAATCACCATGCCTGGCTTGTTAGCTTAGCTTGTTAGCTAGCTAATTAGCCAGTCACTGAATTATCCTATGGTTAGCCTTTCAGCAAGACACCCAGATGTGCTAACCACGCTCCACTCCACTTCATTTTTGGATTAACTGGGAGTTGGGGGGGGAGTCAGGCACTGCCAAGATGGCAATAGTGGAGCAGCTCATTTTGAGCTTCAGAAACCTGTGGGTGATGTCACAGAGGTGACGTCCATCTTTATTTACAGTCTGTGATTAAAGGTAACGCACGTGAGTAAGGCAGTAGGTTTTTTTGGTTGGACCGCAACAGCAACGCTGACTGATGACTGACTGACTACAGGGGAGAGGAGGAGCACTTCCTATACACTGAGCCTCACCTCCATTACAGCAAATAAACTACTTTGATTCCATGTGTTATAATTACCAAAGGAGGCAGAGGAATAACTGAACATCAGACACACTGAGCAGAGAGAGAGAAGTCATCGCTAACGAGGCTTCGTACTAACGACTTTGACCAACTCTACGTATCAAACAGTCAGACATAAAGACCTGCCTCTAAAAAAAGTCTGTGACGTTCTTTAGGTGAAAGAAATAAAGACTAAACTATTGTGGATCCAGACGGAGGCTGAGCTCTGAGTGACTCACCTGGTGGAGCGGCGGCTCAGGTTCGAGTCCGGCCTGTGGCCCTCAGCTGTGTGTCATCCTCTCTCTCTCTCTCTCTCTCTCTCTCTCTCTCACTATGACTGTAATAAAAGCAAAAGCCTGAAAATATAACTTAAAAAAGAAGGACACTCTGTCTCATCTAACTTTCTCTAGTAAATATATCAGAGATTATAAAATCAGGATTTGACCGCAGGTGGTTCAGCCACATCCTGTACCAGGTTTGACCTCGTCCTTTACTTTACAGGGAAACAATCTATAAAATCATATTAATGGATGTCAGACATAAAGCAGAATGTCATGTTTAAAAAGCTGTGTGTCCGGCCGACCCGCTGTGAGACTGTGGACACTGATCACTGGTGATTTGAGGAAATTAAGTCACTTGAGGGAACGACCGACTAAAGAGAGGGAACTAATGAATTAATCTGAGGCTACAAATGACAATTTCAAGGAGCAAAATTAGCAAACTGAGCGCACAAATGACTCGTTTGAGTAAACGACTGATCAGTGTTTTTCCAGCTACACTGTGTGTCTTGTATCTGAGAGGATTTCCACTCTTTTATTCCGTCTCCCAGCACGTCCTCATGTCTCCACTTCCTGAACATGGAGTTATGTGTCTCTGAGGTGGAGCTGTGGTCGGTTATCTCTGACCCTCAGCCTGTTCAGCTCCCACATGTCGTCTCTCCTGCTTCTTATATAACTGATGTTTCTGCATCCTGATAAATCACCGAGCCGTCTCACGTCTGGAGCTCTCGGCCTGTTTCCGGTCTCCCTTCTTTGTTTCAGGATCCTGGCAGGTCAAGACTGGACCGGAGCCAGCGATGTGGGGATGATGGCAGCGGAGGGGCCCCCTCCTGCCAACACCCCCCCGACCTCCTCGGAGAGAGAACAGCATCCTCGCATCGTTCCCAGAGACGATGTTAAAGTGTCAGCAGCTGAATCCTGCTTTACAGCTCTGTGTTTGCTCCCAGATTTATCTGTGAGTGTTTGTGTTGTTTCCATGTGTGAGGAGGAGGGGGAGGAGGGGGAGGAGGGGGGAGGAAGGTGGTGTTAAAGCCCTTCAGTGGCCAATAAAACCCTCCAGCTCTCCGGAGATTTAACAGGATAATTGATGATTGATGATGTCGGCATGTTTGGAGGTTAAAAATCATTTCAGTGGCTGTCTATAACCAATCAATACTATTAACTAATCAAACAGCTTCAGACTCCTTGAGGTTTCTGGTGACAGGAAGTGGAACCTGACGTAGTCTCACACACACACACACACACACACACACACACCGAGCAGGTGATAAGGCCTGAGCTCTTCCAGACTCTCTCTGATCTCTGGGAGTTTGTTCGTCACTGATTAACATGAAAGCAGAAGCAGCAGACCTCGGACTGGACCAGCAGTGGATCCAGTATGAAACCAGCACAAACAAAAGTACGGCCAGTATCAGTTTGGTTGAAACTGACTTCATCCCAGACGTCAGGAAGAGACAAGATAACGTTTCCCTGTGAGAGTACAAAGCAGCGCAGTGTTTCCTTTGCTGGTCAGAGAACAGCAGCAGTTTCTGTTTCTTATTTAAATATCAGAAAATAAACCCAGATCTTACGACCTGTTACCATCAGCTCCACATTTCCCCGCAGCTCCTTTTGCTTCGGTTTGAAATCAACCAATCAATGGATTGACAGCAGCACTGAGACCTGGACCAGAGACCATGTGGCCTCAGAAAACTGGAGTTTCTCCCCCTCAGATAAATGAGACAGGTGATGGATACCTGTGTTCCGTCGTCATATCAACAGCTGATTCAGACTGTTGATGCTGTTAGTGATGTTCTTTTATTTGTATTGATGGTCACACTCTGCGTCTTGTAATGGGGATTCACCTCATGTACCTTGTTTCCTGTTTGATTTTTCGTATTTTTATTTGTTTTCAATTCCATCATTTTGCCTTTTTTGTTTTTTTAATCTGTTAAAGCTCCATGTTTCTTCTTCTTCTGTGTTTTATTTGAAGTGTTGATCCATCAGAAGATATAAAAACCATCTCCTCTCTCAGGCTTCTCTCTGCAGCTCTAGTAACAACAGGTCGATGAGCCAATCAGAAGAGAGGAGGCTCTGAGCCTCTCTTTTTTGATTTATTTATGTAAATATTAATATGATTTTCCATGACATTTGAACTTGTATTATTCAGCTGATGACGTCAAGCCTATTTTACACATCTAAGGCTAATCACTACACAAACCATTCACAACTAAAACTGCAGATTTTCATGAGCGGATGAAGCTCTGAGTGAAACATGTTGCTCTGCTCAGTGATAATAAAAGATCCATCATTATGTTTCTGTGGACTGAGTCTCTTCAACCAGAAAAACTCCTGGTGAGTTGTTTAGTTTTTTACCAGATGAAGGAAGGGCAACATTTCAGTTTTTACCGCCCAATTCACAACACATACCAGGTCGACCAGCTGAAGATATTTCTTTATTTTTACTCCTTAAAAATCCTAAAAGATGCTTAAAATCACTTAAAAACCCCAAATATATAACAACCCTTTGATTTATTGGCAAATTATCAACTAAAACACCTAAACGACATCATTATTGATTAATGAGTAGATTACGACTGATGAGGGAAAATGAAAGGTGTGACTGTTCTAGTGAAGCTGCTGTTGGTCAGTTCACCTACATTAACTCACCTGAAGTCACGTAGGAACCTGGACCTGCCGGTTCAGCCTGGGGTGGGTTTGTGAGAATCCGGAGTCTGAGCAGCTGGAAAAGTCATCAGGAGCCACTTTTATCGATCAGTAACCCTATCAGATATATGATGTTGAGCGGGTCCTGGGGGGAGCCTTATCATTCATGTTAATGGTCTGTATTTGTTCCAGCTGCTCATCTGGATCCAAGTAACACTTGAAATATCAGGTTAGTGAGATGAAAATAGACAGACCTGGTCCTGGTCCAGGACTGTGCTGAAATACTTACAAGACATAAATAAGACGTGACAGCTCTGTATATTAACTTCAAGTGGTTCAGTTCTGGACCCGGAGCCAGAAACACAGACACGAGTCCAAACTGCTGCCAGACCACAGCCGAACCACCGAGCCTCAGTTCTGAACCCTGAAAACCTTTATTCTGCAGCTGCAGTGGGTTCTGGTCTGGTGTTCATGTGGAGTCATGTTTGCTGATCAGTGTCAGTCCTGTGTTCCCGCTCTTTTAGCTCTGTGTTTGGTCTCCACCTCTGACTGCGACTACGAGCTCATACACTGTAAGAGAAGATACTCCATGTCGACGCAATAAAATAAAGCAACAGCTTACAAGCAAAATCATTGAGTCAGTATAAATGAAATGATCAGAGTTTATTTAATTTCAGTAAATTCAAATAAAGTGTAAAAACAATAAATTTACAGAAAGTTCCATTAATATTTCTACAGAGAAAAACTGTTATTTTACAGATTTTTCCTAAATGATTATGATCAAACACCATCAATAAAGTGACGCCACTAAAGTTTCTGCAGAGAAACTTTTTCCTAATAATAAAATTAAGTGTCAATCAATGAAATATTAACACATATTAACACGCTGCTGTTAAAATTCACACCAGACACGCTCCATAAAAACTGTCATGGTTTGCTATGGCAGACACTTTTTGTTAGTTTTGTTTTGGACTTTGTCACTTCCTGTTTTATTTTGTAATAAGGTTTCCTTGTGTGTCTCAGTGTTTCGCTTCCTGTCTTGGTCTTGTTTGTGTGGTGATTGTCTGCCCCGCCCTGATGTGTTTCACCTGTGTGCATCACCTTGCCTCCTGTGTCTATATCGTCTTTGTGCTTCTCTTTGTCTGTGTCGGTTCGTCTGTTGATTTCTGGGTTCGTCTTCATCATCTTCACGTCTCCTGTTCAATCTGTTCATGTTCCTGTTCCTGTTTCTTGTTTAAGTTCCTGTGTTTCCTGTTCTTCACCTGTGTTTCCTGTTCTTCACCTGTGTTTCCCTGTTCTTCACCTGTGTTTCCTTGTTCTTCACCTGTGTTTCCCTGTTCTTCACCTGTGTTTCCTTGTTCTTCACCTGTGTTTCTCTGTTCTTCACCTGTGTTTCCTTGTTCTTCACCTGTGTTTCCTTGTTCTTCACCTGTGTTTCCTTGTTCTTCACCTGTGTTTCTCTGTTCTTCACCTGTGTTTCCTTGTTCTTCACCTGTGTTTCCCTGTTCTTCACCTGTGTTTCCTTGTTCTTCACCTGTGTTTCCCTGTTCTTCACCTGTGTTTCTCTGTACTTCACCTGTGTTTCCTTGTACTTCACCTGTGTTTCCTTGTTCTTCACCTGTGTTTCCTTGTTATTCACCTGTGTTTCCTGTTCTTCACCTGTGTTTCCTGTTCTTCACCTGTGTTTCTCTGTTCTTCACCTGTGTTTCTCTGTTCTTCACCTGTGTTTCCTTGTTCTTCACCTGTGTTTCCTTGTTCTTCACCTGTGTTTCCCAGTGTTGTGTGTTAGCTTCTTAAGTTTATTAAACATTCTGCACCGTCTCCTGTGTGTTGGCTGCATTTGGGTCTTACTCACCACTAACCCCTGACAAAAACTTTATTTCACATTAAAACAATTTACAATCACCTGTAACTGACAAATTAAAACTAGAATCCAGTTGTGAATGAAGGTGCAGGTGAACTTCACTGTCACAAGACAAGCTGCATCATAAAGAGGTGGATAAATCTTATTTAGTAACAAGTATAAATTATAGTAGAGATGTAAAATAATCCTTCATAGCTCAGTGAGGAGCAACAGTCTGACAGGTTGACTGTTTCCTCCCAGTGCATGCTGGGATACATTCCAGTACTTCAAACTTTTTGTTTTTGTTTTGAAGTTTGATGTGATGAAGAAAAGTTTGTTACATTTCATCCAGAATCACAAAGTTTGAATGTAGAAGTCACATATATCATTTTACATAGATTTGTATGTAATTTAAGAAAGAATAAAAAATACTGTATAAATAATACAGTAATCTTTCTTTACAAAAATGGGAAATAAATGTATTTCATTATTATTGGCATATTGCTTCAAAAATAATGTTTGGCTGTTAATTCACAGATAATTTCTGTCATTTTACAGACTTTTGTTCACAATTTAAAAAAACAGAAGATTACTGTTAGAAAACTTAGTTATTTTCCGTAAAATGAGGATATTTTTTTTTACAGTGCAGTTATTCCCAGTGTTCCTTGTTTTTTCTGATTTTCTGTTTTCTTGTTCCTACCTCTTTTATTTTTTTGTTTTTTAAGTTTCCCTCTTTTTTATTTAATAAAAACCTTTTTCCACTTTCACTTTGGTTCGTCTGTATTTTCTTTCTGAAAACCTGAAGTTTCTACATTTCTACAAAGTCTTCTTTTCATTTAAAAAGGTAAATCCGGACCTTTCAGTGTGAGGAGTGTTCGTGTCCGTCGACCTTCAGGATTGAAAACTGAACGGAGAGTTTCGACAACATGAATATGAAAACAATATGATGATTGAAGAGAAATATGAAACGACTGAACCGACACTGTTTTCAACTACAGCAGAAAAGTCAGATCCTCACCTCTTTGTTTCTCCAGGTTTGATGATTTCATCAGTTTCAATCAATATTTATCTTTATTTAGAAAAACAGACCAACTTCCTGTTGTTGACGTCTCATATCAGACATGATGGTTTCTGTTGGTCTCAGTCTGAGCGGATGTTTCCTTCCTTCTGAAGGCCGTGACCAGTCTTGAAAGGTTCTTTAAAGGTTTTACATTTAATTCATTAAAGTCTCGTCCAGGTCGTGTTTAATGATGAACTGATGATATTATTCTTAAATGCAGAGAGTACAGATGTGATATAAATGATATAAATGTCAATACATTTGTGCACTTGGTAAATAAGTCTAAGACGCTTCGTCCAAACTGGTTTTCATTGACATCGTTCACACTTTGACCATGAAAAAGGTTTTAATTTTAATTCTATTAGTTCTTTAAAATGTCTTTAAAGTCTTAGATTTAAGTTGATGAACTCTGTGAAGACGTTCAGACGTTCAGACGAACCACGACTTCCAGATTCTGTTACCTGACTGTTTCTGATGCAGCACACAGGACAGTGTGGAGTATTTCCATTTAACGGAGAGGTGTTGGAGTTACTCACAAAGCTGGAACAACATGATAGAATAATACATGAGATAAGTGTATTTTACAAATACAACCTTAAGGCTAATTTGGATAAAGACCTGGACAGACATGTGACCTGTGACGGGAGCAGGAAGGTCGTGTTACAGCACATGAAACATTGAAGTGACCTCCTTTCCCCCCGTGAAGCTGCGACTGAGCCGAGGAATTTTCCGGGTTATAATTCCATTTGGCAGATCTGATTACAACCTGGACCGTTTCCACAGGAATATAGAAAAAAAAGAGGCAAAAACCCACCAAAGATGGACCCGGCGAGTCAAAGCCGCCGCAGTCGCTCTGATTGAATTCCAGCATTTTCTTTCCCCTCCAGAGAAGCCAAAGTTTGATCTTTACTAATTGATATATCCCGGCTCCGCACATGAATCTCAGAAAGCTCATACCTTGGGCCAATTTAGCTGTTCCACTGGCTGAGTTTTAATTGAGTCCACATTAAAATTTACTTATAAAATAATAATGGGCTCCCATGCAAATGAGCCCATCCTGATATTGCCGCGGCGGCATTTGCATATCCACAAGCAGTCTGGGAGTTCAGAAATCAATATAGATGATTAATAATATATGGGCTACAGGAATAATTAAATTCATTTGATGCAAGGACTCAGTCAGCCTTGGCAAACCAAAGGTGCAATTTTGCCACAATCTAATTTAATACAAGTTTCCTGGATTGCAGTTTCAATTACAAGGATTGAAATAATAATAATGTGTGTTAAAGAAAAATTACACTTTCAAATATATGTTATTTCATTTCATTTCATTGAATGTATTACAGGATGAATCCCTCCTTCTCCCCGCATTAACATACTGCACCAAATTGCTAAATTAAACTGCTCTTTAATTTATTGCAGAGACATTAAAACATAGAGACCGACTCGAACCTGTTTACACTGTTTAAAGAGGCAATGAGTCAAATATAGACGAGACGCTGCGAAGTGTTTGTACATTCATCAAACTACAGTCCAGAGTGTGAGAGTCCAGCTGTGGTTCGCTACAAGAATAAAAACTCATCTCACAGTTTGTGTTAATCACTTATTGAACTGGAGCCAAAATAATGTTTTCATCATGACGACGTGTAAAATATACAGGCTGTAATATTAAAGTCTTATCGTCTCATTCAAGGTGTGTTCAGGTGTGTGTTAGAGGTCAAAGTGCAGCACTGATCAGCTTCATGTTGCTTCATGCTTTTATATATTATAGTATAAGAACGTATCTTTTATATTTATGTATATATTTATTTTGTGTGTGTATATACATACATATATGTATATATTTATCTTTATAACCTTCTTCATATTTGTTATTCTTTACTGAGGAGCAACTGTAACCCAACATTATTTCCCCCTGGGATCAATGAAATATTCTGATCCTGATCATTTGGCACAAACAGTCACATGATCCTCTTTCCACATAAAGATGAAGCAGGTGTGGTGGATATTCTGGTGAAACACTGCACATAAAAAAAAGATTATTATTGATTATTATTATTGTTATCATTTGTCCCAAAAACACCAAGTCAGAGTAACACTTTTGTAGAACAAGAGCTAGAGACAAAGAAGTGGACACAGATTGGTGGAGAGACATGTCACCTTATGTTTACAACCAATAACAAACAACTACCTGACAAACATTTCCATATTTACCACTGACACATATGTCCTTGAACTCAACACACCTAAAGTTACTTAAAAACTCAACCCACACATGACACCTTGACCTTTCAGATGACCTCTCTGACCATTAACAGGATGAGGGGATGAATTTCAACACATTTACTGCTGATGATGAATTCTGTGTCACAGGAGGAAGCTGATGATGATGATAATAATATCTTCACTTCCTGTATCAGTCAGTGCAACGTGATGAAGAACAAGTGGAGAAGTAAAAGTACTTTGGTAAATGTACTTAGTTACTTTCCACCAGTGCACAGGACTACGTCATCACCATGAACACCTTCAGACTGAGACTGAACCTCCAGGTCCAGGTCTAGGTCCAGGCTAGAGGGGGTCTCTCTCCTCTGATCCCTGATTCCAGACTCTCTCTCTCTCTCTCTCTCTGGTCTTTGGATCCACCTACTTCCCAAAGGTCCAGATCTTTCCACCGACTGACCCAACAGGAACAGAAACCGGAACCGGAACAAACAGAACCCGGAACATCTTTATCCAGACTTCTTCAAAGTGGTCCACATCTCACTGAAGCTTCCCCCTGAGCCAGGTGAACTCTCTCTAGCTGAAGGGAGGAAGTCGTTTCTGCTCAAGGTCAGTGTGAAAGCTGCTGGACGTTTCAGAACGTCCCAAGAAGAAGAAGAAGACAGATTTTCTTCTTGCAGCTGAAGCTACTGACGTGTTTCCACACTTCATGTATTTACCTGTGACCCACACGTTGACCTCGTGTCCAGAGAGTCTCAGCTGTTTGTTAAAAACCTTCTGAACGTGACGTGGAGCCGGAGAGAAGCAGCAACTTTGACCTTTAAATCAAACCGAGCGCTGAAGCGTTTCAGGTTCGAACCCCACCACCAGCGCCCGGTCTCCTTCCTGTGACGGCGAACACGCCGCCGCTCTGTTCGCTGAAGATAATCACAGTCGACCTGCTCCTCTGACGCCACCTGTGAGTCACACGTTTCCTCTCATTAACATTCAGCCGCCACTCGTGTGGCGCTCGAAGGAGTCGGAGGAGCGTTGGACTGCGGAGGAGATGAGATTATGGGCATTACGCTCTCGACATCCTGTTACGTCGTGGGCATTGCCAAGGCGATGTCAACAATGCCCAGAATCCACTGCTGCCCATAATGAATGCACTCCAATATGTAATGACTGAGTAATCACATTATTTGCAGCCTCCACTTTATTCTGACGGAGCGGCCGCCCGCATCTGTGCTCCGCCAGTAATTGCCAGGCCGGGGCGGCGAGCGCGAGCAGCATTTGCATCCTGCACTGGGGAGTTGCATTGCAAATGATTATGCTGAATTGTTTTTGCAACAGGAATGTCCAATCCAATAAAGTTAATGATCTTGAAAGACATGGAGGAGGAGGGAGGAAACAAAGTCGATTAAAATGCAGATGTTTGCCGTGCGACGCAGGCCGTGATGGCGGCGATGTGTCGATGTAATTAAGCCTCTTTTTTTTTACTGTTCGGGAACAGCTTTAGCTTCTTGTTCAGCTCCTCGTTCATCACTTCCTGTTTCCTTTAAGAAGCATCATTATCCAACACTTAATCACGGCCTTAACCTGGATATATTTCCTCTCTTCCAGGTTTTATTGAAACGGTCAAAAATCACAGTTTATAAAACAACAGTGATCAGTTTTCAGTTCCTGATCAACGTCGTCAATACGCTGCAAAACAAATCAAACTTAAAGGCTCCTTCCACTGAATTTCAAATGTCTATGTTACAAACTGGAGGTGTGGAGTTTAAAGATGAGACGTGCTATCCAGTGGCATTATGGGAAATGTAGGAGCCAGTGCTTTTCATTAACAGTGATGTGCAGATTTGGAAGCAGTCTGGTTATGAAACTGTCAGTGAACGTCGCTCAGCTTCTCATCACCTGTGTGACTGAACCTGAGACCTTTTATCCTCCATGTTGGAAAACACTCACCTGTAACCTCCATTAAAAACACACTCACCTTGAACCAGGTGTATTCCAGGTGTAGCACCTCTCAGGCCACAGCAGGTCACACTAACACAACAAACATCATTCATATAAAAATCTGTGTAAAATATCAACATAACATAACATATATATATATATGTATATATATATATACATTCATGTGTAAAACAAACATAAATATATATATTTGTGTGAGCTAGACTTATATGTCAATATATGAAATAGTTCCAATTTCCAGTGGGTTTTATACAAAATTCTTCCATGTTTTTATTTTATATGTATATATATTGTATTTGTTTATGGGATATGAATCCCATCACCATGGTAATCTGCATGAAACTGAACGTATGAACTCAGTGTGATAATTGTGTTGATGCTACTTATATCATATCTTATGTTTGTATGACGACAGCTGCAGAAATAAGAAATAACCTGGAGATGATCAGAATGAACCAGGAGTGATATCCTCAGGCTAACGAGCTAACAGGCTAACGAGCTAACAGGCTAACAGGCTAACAGGCTAACAGTCAGTGAGTCTGCTGTCAGACTGGTGCATGGAGGAATCTGGAGATCCCAGACCGACTGACACACTGGTGCTTTGGATCAGAACATGACATTTGTATTTCTGTTCAAAAATCAGGTTTCTTTTTGTATAATCTGAGGAGATCATGACGTACGTCACCTTGAGGCTCTTCACAGACTCTGTCAGACTTTACAAAGTTTGTCGACAGAAGTAAAAATCGTTTGGTTCAACAGGAAACAGCTCCGCAATAAAAACAAGATACTGTGAGAATCCAGAGACATAAACAGCTGAATGCTGAAATCAGTTTGTATAAAATTACACTTTATGCTGCATTCATCACCATAACACACACACACACACACACACACACACACACCATAAAGTAGACTTTTTGTTTTCACATGTAATTAGCCGGCCTGTGTGATTACCAGGTAAAACAAATTATGTGTTTTGTTGGCAGCAGATAAATCTGGTCTCAACTCGCCGTAATGACCCGTGTAATTTTTAAGCAGCGCCTACATCGCGGCTCTTTTAACACGTATCATTAGTGGGGTTGTATATTAGATATACATTCTGTGGCTTAATTTGGTCTCCCAGGAGCACTTGTAATGATGCAGCTGCTGGGTACAGGACACCTTTAATTTATTTATTTTAAATGTTGAGAGTAATTGAGTTCTTGAGAGATGTGAAGCGAGCCTGCTGCTGCTGGTGGTGGGGCTTCTTCTGAAAAATGCATTAATTCCACTCTGCAATCTGTTGCGAAAATTAATACGAGGGAAGCGTCTAATGGGGAGGGAAGAGGAGGAAAAAATAAAAAGCAGGCAGGAGTTTCTCCCACAAACTCGGCCTCCTCTTCAGAGTGGGAGCGACGAGGAGCCGGGACTCCAGAGGAGTTATTTATCTCCCTCTGAAGGGTTATTTATTACAGACAATCAAAACGGCTCCGGCGCCGCAGCAGCTGCAGGTGATGATAGAAATCATTTGTTCCTCAGATCTCATAACGCCGTTCAGCACGCATCAAAACAACACAGCAGTCAATAATGAAGAGCGTGAAGGCAGGTGTCAGAGAGCGGGGGCCGCCCTCTCTGATGATGATGATTGTTTACAGCGTGATGATGATGATGATGACGATGTCAGGGGACACGTCATGACGACCTCACCTGTAAACCTTTAAATGGAGTTTTAAGATCTCACAGCGTCGATCTTTCACTTCTCTTTAGCTGTTACACTGATCCTGTGTGTGTGTGTGTGTGCGTGTGTGTGTGTGTGTGTGTGTGTGTGTGTGTGTGTGTGTGCGTGACCAGGTGTTGGCTATAAATAGATGTGAAACAGATGCTGAATGTAAAATATAAGACTGAGACTCAGAACTTGATGTGAAGTATCAGCAGCTTGAATCCTGTCAGGAAAAATGATGGGGGTGTGTGGAGGTGCGTCCCAGTTCAGGGGCCACAAGCTAAAGGGGACGCTGCCCCTCATAGAGCCGACTTCGGAGGACGTGGTGTTCGCAGGTGTGGCCGCTCGTAGACTTCGTATTCTGCGAAGGCTGAACTGAAATGAGACGGTCTGGTCTACAGAGGATTTTCTCTCTGCATCACCAGCTGTTCCCGCCCTTACTGTTATGTCACAAAGCACGGCTCCTGTTGCCTAGCAACATCGACAACATGCAACTTTTCTCTACAGTAATTTTAGTTTTCAGTCTCTTGGTTTTAACAGTCGTTAACCTGTTGTCAGCTGTTGACCTGAGCTGAAACACAACACAGACATTGTAACCCTCAGACTCTCTGCTGCTTTTATCACAGGAGCGCAATGAATCTTGGGATATGTTGGACCACGAAGGATCCACCTGTTGGAGACTGAAGGAGCATCTGAAAGAGCCTTTGTACGGTGGCTGACAAGGGCAAACTCGCTGCGACGGCCAAAAACTCTTCTGTCAGGAGAAACAAGCTGCAAATCCAGAAACGATTCAAAAACACATTCAAAAATACAAAACAAATGAGAATGAAAAGAATGGAAACGAGCTGCTGGAAGTAAAAATTAAAATATGAACAACAAACACGCTGCAACAACAGAAACACATGAACACTGCATCTCCAGATGAGAGAGCTCCAGGCCTGCAGGGGGAGCTCTAAGAGGAAGTCCCACAGACTGTAGATAAGCTAATGCTAACACATGCTACGTTTTCTGTTGCTCTTCCATAATATTGTAAAAACTACGACCAATAGTAAAAACACAAACCTTTTCATGTGTGGCCTCTTCTTTCTTCCCTCGTACGCTCTCGTTTGGTCAAAGGTCAAAGGTCAGGTCATAGGTCTTAACCTTGACATTTCCTCACTGCACTTGATCATGTTTCCTTTTTTTCATTTTATTATCATTATTATATACTGGATAAAAGCAAGAAATACATTTAGTATACACACAATAGATGTTTGTTTTCTCAGGTTAACTTATTATTTGTTCAAAAATATTTTCTCTTCAAAATCTAATTTATGTGTTTGTAAAATGTTGTCCGTGCACAGAGAGTGCTCAGGAATGAGAAAGAAAACCACAACAATGTCCTGAGTGAAGATTCTGTTTAATTTAGTTTCCTCTCTGTACAATCAGCTCCGATCGATCAAATCAATCAAATCAATCAAATCCAGTGTCAGTTTTAAAATCCGTTGCCTCAAAGACAAAAGTATGAATCTGTTTTCTTCAGTTTTCGTCCTCAGGTCTCAGCAGCACAGCGTCAGGTCAGGCCACCGTCAGAGTCCATCACACCACGTCCTGCAGAGCTGCAGCCTGTTTGTGTGTGTGTGTGTGTGTGTGTGTGTGTGTGTGTGTGTGTGTGTGTGTGTGTGTGTG
>NW_019525208.1:549957-556349 GCF_002814215.2 Seriola lalandi dorsalis | reverse complement strand
GGGGGGGGGGGGGGGCGTTGAGGAGGAGGAGTGAACAGTAAGATGCTTCCTGCCTCTCTGCCTGGCTGCCTGGTTGTTGGCTGGTTGGGATCCTTGGGGACGAGGCTTTGGACGAAGGCCCAGATCAATGTGACCTAAATTCAAATGCGAATTAGAGGCTGTCAGTAGGAGAGGACACTCTGTAAATGAGCTCAGACAGTGCGAGGTCCCCAGAGGATGTGGGAACCGGGGCCCCATGTCCATTGGAGATCTTTAATGAGTTCCAAATGGATATCCAGGACCCCGGCCCCGACTCCACGCCCTTCCTGCAGGCCTGCAGCCAACTGAAGCTGGGCTCGGGGAGGAAGGTGCTGTGTGGGGCCCGAGGCCAGGAGCCTGGCACCCTGGGAACCTGCGGAGGAAAGTCAAATGGTGCAAACACGTCGGCGTCCAAATGATTAAAATTCTTCAGGAAGGTTTGTGAGCTCAGCGAACATGCAGCTTTGAAGGGAGAAACTCTGAGACAGGAAACGGCCTCAGCCACAGACACGTGATCCTTTAATCCACTATCACACTGACTGAAGTCGTTCTGCCTGTAGCACTGAGTCCTACAATCACTTCAACTGACTTCATTCTTTATCTGAATGTGCTTTAGTATGAGCTTCATCTGTGCCAGAAATATCTCCACATACTGTCTATCATAAGAACTAATGTTAAAGGTAAAAGACTAAACCACCACGTGAAATAATAAACTCTATATTGATGTAAAACGTTTCTCTACAACAGCTAATCCTCCATCGTCTCACTGCTCATGACTTTAGATCATATATGACATTTTATATTGCTAATGAAATGACAAGCTAACACTGGAAATGAAAGGGCACGCTATCAGCTAGCTAACATTAGTTAGCTAAACTAACTTAAGACTAAAGTTAAAAAACTAGTTTACATTATTTAGCTAAGCTAAGTTATGGCTAAGTTAGACGCTAGCTAAGCTTTAGTTAGCTAAACTAACTTAAGGTTAAAGATAGAAACTAGCTAACATTATTTAGCTAAACTAACTTATGGCTAAGTTAGACGCTAGCTAAGCTTTAGTTAGCTAAACTGTAACTTAAGGTTAAAGATAGAAACTAGCGTACATTAGGGTTCATCCGTAGATACTTGACTCAGTCTAATTCAAAAACTCTGAAGGTAAGAAAGTAAAGTGTATTTAACAAGCTAGCTAGTTAGCTACTGCTACGTACATTTACCTACAGTGTCTGTGTGACACATGCTAACAGAGACTTGAGGACACTGATGGAGTGAGCAGCAGACGAGACGTTAGAAACGGTCCGGTCCTCTTTAGAGGTGTTAAATGATTCTCCCAGACATGAAAATGGGAAACAGATTTTAATATTTACAATTATGAGTAAGAGGATTACATAAATGTTACCAGCTACAGCAGCTGATGTGGACTGACCCAGAGAGGTTAGTTAAATGAACACTGTTCAGCTGGTTAGTGTCGTTGAGCTTCATGTAAATGAGAAAGCTGATCATGTAAGTGAGGATTAGAGAAAGCTGCCAGCCTGAGTTCTCAGGCTGAGAGCAGAGATCATTACAGACGCAGCCTCTTATTAGAAATAATTACATCCACAGACTGAGTGAAACGGAAACTGAAGCAGACTCCGTACTCTACCAGCTGTTTGTTAAATTCACACACACTTTAAAGGAAAACTGACGTTTCACTGCAAAATCCCACACAAACTCACAGCAACACGTCAGTGAGGATCACTGGGAGTTAGGTAATCTGATTACTGATCCGCTGCAGGTACAGAAAGACTTCATGTGACCAGATTACTTCATAATCTGATTCCTCTGAAGCTGCAGCTACAGACTCACGCAGCTCGCTGGACCCACATGTTTCCAGTGGATGATCGTCTTGTGATTTTGCAGTTTACCTGTGTCAGTGAACTCATCATCACAGTGAAGTGAGGTGAGCAGAGAGAAGCAGCTGCAGAGGTCACCACCTCCACCTCTCTACAAGAGATGTGTATAAGAGACAGGAGGTGGAGAGGCTGCAGTAATTAGCATGCTTATTCTGCATGTAATCAGATCACCCTGCTTCTATACATCAGACCGAGCGTCGGCGTGGGACTGCAGACGCTTCTGATTGTCTTCAACGCAGCATATGCTAATTGTTGATTGTCTCCAATATTATATGCTAATTGTTAGGAATTAGCATAATTCATTAACATTCGGGCCCTAATTACACAGCGAAAAAAGAGTGAAAAACACTCGGCTGTGCTCTGACTTCTTAATGTGTGATGCGACTAACGCCGCGCTCATTTGCATCCAGAGAGGGAGCCTGAAATATTAAAAGTGTTGTTCAGAGATAATCGTGATTAGTCCCTAATCAAATGTTGTTTCTGCCATTTTAAAAGGTGTTACACTGTTGGCCCTCAGGTGAGAGGAAGCCCACTTTCTTCACTCGCAGAAACACGCCGAGACTTTCCGACATGCAAATGAGCCGCAGATCAAAATCTGCAATTAGCTGGAACGTTTCTTTTTGGAGGAGATTTAGAGAAACAAATGAAGAGAGCTGGTCTTCAGCATCTGATTCGTCGTTGTGGATTCTCTTTGATGTCTTCGGTTTATCTCTTATTAATGAGACACTCAAACAAAAAGAAACAAACCAAATTGCTTTGATTTCATCATAATTGTAGTCGTGGGTCTGTTCACATCGTTTAGCTGCCAGCGGCTGCAGCAGCAGCAGCAGAGCCGCGCAACCTGCAGCAATCTGAGCCGCCGTCAGCTGACAGCGGCGGGAAACACACACACACACACTTTACTGACACACAACTGTAAAACACACACACACACACACTTTACTGACACACAACTGTTAAACACACACACACAAACACACTTTACTGACACACAACTGTTAAACACACACACTTTACTGACACACAACTGTTAAACACACACACTTTACTGACACACAACTGTTAAACACACACACTTTACTGACACACAACTGTTAAACACACACACACAAACACACTTTACTGACACACAACTGTAAAACACACACACTTTACTGACACACAACTGTTACTGACACACAACTGTTAAACACACACACACAAACACACTTTACTGACACACAACTGTAAAACACACACACACTTTACTGACACACAACTGTAAAACACACACACACACTTTACTGACACACAACTGTTAAACACACACACACACTTTACTGACACACAACTGTTAAACACACACACACTTTACTGACACACAACTGTAAAACACACACACACACACACACTTTACTGACACACAACTGTAAAACACACAAGGACACGAAAACAACATGAGGCCAAGAATCAGGATTTAAGTTTCAGATCTCTGGAGGCTGAAGGTGAAAAGTGTTTTCAGATCAGCTGAGGAAGGAAAGAGGGAAGAAGGTAAAGACAGAAGATGAAGGGAATTAAGAAAGAAGAAAGAACAGCAGGAGTGAAGAATGAAAGAAGGAAAAGACGGACAGAGAGTTTGAAAATGAAGGAAGTAAAGACAGGGGGAAGAAAAGGTGGAAGTAAATAATAAACATTTTATTTAGAAATAAAAACAGAAGTAAAGGTCCAACATGAACAGTGAAGGTGTCACGGTGAAGCAGGTCTCATGGATCCAGATCAGACGGAGGCTGAAGGAGGGAAACACAAGAATAAACAAAGTCTGAAGATTTTTATCTGATTATTTTCATGTGAAATTCATCAGTGGAAAGTATCTCAGTCACAGTCCACACCTGGTTCTGGTTTTACCTGAGTCCACTGTTTGTTGATTGATTGAGCCGGTGTAAACAGGAAGTAGAAAACAACAGCAGCTGCAAAGACAACAAGGTCAGTAACACTGTCATTCATTATCATGTTGTATTCACCACTGGTAGTCCAGGCTGATGACAGCCAATCAGGAGAGACCGTGGCTGTGACCTCATCAGTTACAAAGGTCTCAGTTTCTGCCCAGTTTTCAAAATAAAACACAACCCCAGAGTTTTCAAAATAAAACACAGAAGTCTCTTTTGTGGACGGGAGATGAAACGAAGCAGAAGAGGTGAGTTTTAAAACCAACATGTGGTAATGTGGCTGTAGCCAGAGTCGCCAGAGTAAAACCAGTTATACCAACTGTGTACAAACATGAAAACATCTGGATCGACCAAACATCATCCAAACTGCGCAGTGCAGATGTTCGTCAGCACATCAGTGTGTCCACAGACTGTGACATGAAATGCATCAGAACTGAAGGGTTAAATACAGGATGTGAGTTCTTCTTCCAGTGCTGCATGTTCCCTCTGAAAGTCTTAAAAATAGAAACCAGTAAGTGGAGGAGGACGGGCTGAACCCCGTCCCGGAGCGAGCAGCAGAAACCCGACCTCTGCTCAGAGATCTCTAATCTCTCCGCCATGTTCAGCCGCTCCGCGCTCGACCTCGGCGTGTTGGTGCGTGACAAACACCAGGACTCTGTGAATGACACATGACGGATGCCAGTCTGTCAGACGGCAGGGCCGAGCTCCGAGTTCAGGTTTCTCCTGTTTAACAGCAGCGGGGCCAGAGGCCGGGATCTCAGGGCCACGCTTCGGGGGGCGGGGGGCCCCCGCATGCGAACGTGGAGGGCGGGTTAACTCGGAGGTAATTGAAGCAGGGCTTTTGTAAGAATCTGCTTCCAATCCACAGGAGAGAGGTGAAAGAGGGAAGAAGGAGAGTTTTAATGAATGGAGACCGTCATTAAAATGATAACTATTTCCTCCGAGATCACTTCCAATTTAAATGCGGGGGAAAAGAGAAAAGGCGTAATTGAAAGATCTTTTTTTTCTTCTTCCTCTGCCATTCAAACTGTAAATTTGAATCTCTGGGAGAAGAGGGAGATTGTTTGTAGCTATAGCTCACTAGTTCCAATTATTCGTCTTTCTGCTGCACTTAAAGCCGTGAGGGAGCTCTGAGACTCGTATGTTTTAACCCCTCAGCCAAAAACAGGCGAGCGGCCGTGTTTTCTTTGGACGGGCCGCGGTCAAAGGGAACAGATCTGTATCAGGAAGTTTGGAAACAGATTGAAACAGACGTGAGGAATGACTTAATTGATAAACAATGAGGCTGACAGGCTTTTTCAGAACGGGTCATGTTAAGTGAACAGCTGCACACACAGTCATATCTCAGGTCCTGACAGTAATCCATCCCGCTCACACAGCAGCACCATGGATGCAGATGTGGGTGGAGGAGGAATCTGGAAACTCTGGAGGGCCACCGCCTCTGATGTGTGAAGACGTGGGACCTCGTCCTCTGCCTGAAATCATGGGGGGGTCGTGGATGTAAGTAAGAAGGTAAGTCAAATAAAGTAAAGGCACCGTCACTGTCGTAGCTGTTTTCACACGTTTACAGACACAGGATTAAACACAACCGGCAGGAAGACAGAAGAAGGACAAGAGACCGAGACAATTCGTGTCTCGGGACAGAATATTAATCTTCTGGGACAGTTGCTCAGAAAAGAGAACGATGCCTAACTCAGACTTGGTCCGAACCTCTGTCCCGTTTTCACTGATTTTATCCCCAATGAACGACTGAACCCGGATCAGCACACCTTCACCTCCACTGGGAACTGTGGACGGAGACGTCACTGCTGATTGGTTGAAATAGAGAAATGGGTGTCATCAGATAATCAGTATGATTTGTGATTTAAAAATGGAAAAAGCTGTAAATCTGTTATTTGTTTATTTGTCCAGACAGGAAGAGGAAGTGTAAAAAAGTCAAAATAAAAGCCAAGAGGATATGAAAGTGAAATATTAAGCAAACAGAGGATCTATATGGATCTATATCAGGGTAATGAGATGAATGAATGAATAAACAGACCATGTAATTTTGTTTTTGGTTTTTGGTTTCATATTAAAAATGAAATAAAACCATGTTAATATGTAAAAAAAAAAATTTCTCTTTTGGTTTTAAATCAAAAACATTAAAGTTTTTATTGTTTTTGAATTGCAAAAGAATTCCCAGACCAAAGAAGCCACAAGGACAAAATAATAAAAAAATAAAAAAATAAATAATACTATTAACAATAATTATTAGTATTATTATTATTATTATTATTATTATTATTAGTATTATTATAGCAGCAGCAACAAGAGTGTGACAGAGGAAACTAACTGTAACGGCATGAAAGACATCAGGAGTCAAACTGGTGTGAAGACGCTCAGGTCCAGATGTAAAAGATTTACGCTGATCATTAACGGTGGACACATGCTTTGTTCTGGTGAACACATGATGAATCTATTAACAGAGTTTAGTCACTGGATTTTTTATTATTTTGTTTGACACTGATAGATTTTGTAAACATGTAAAAATACACAAAAAAACAGTTTGTGTTATTGTGTGTGT
>NW_019525208.1:548814-548905 GCF_002814215.2 Seriola lalandi dorsalis | reverse complement strand
AACCTGCACCGAGTCCAGACTCGCTGCTCGCTCTGTTTACAACATGTTCAAACAGCTGTCAGAGGGAAGGCGGCTCTGAGCGCCCTGACAG
>NW_019525208.1:508966-545726 GCF_002814215.2 Seriola lalandi dorsalis | reverse complement strand
CTGACCTTCGACTGGATCTGCTGATGACCTCATCTTCTTCTTCTTCTGTGGTTTCCAACGACACCTCCAACCTGAACAACCATCCACCCTCTGATTCGACCCAGAGGAGCGTCTCCTGAAATACACGTATACAAACCTCCGTTGTCATGGTTACAATAATAACAGTCATGGCTTGGTTAGGTTCAGAAAAAGATGGTGATTTGGGTTGAAATAAGTACTTCCTCAACATTAGACGATCCTCGTTGTCATGGTAACGACATAAACAGCAGGTTTCACATGGGAATTGAACACACCACTCTCCTGTGTCACGTTCATCCACCACCACCTCCTCCTGACGTGGACTCTGTCTCTCTTTATACTACATCACTGACACTTCCCCTTTGGTCCTGTCATCATCACTACGACCACTAGATGTCACCTAGCAACAAAACCTGACTATGATGGCATAACGACCTGCGGGCTGGTTTCTTACAGGAGGACAGTCTTATAGAAACCTAGCTACAGTCATGTTGCTGTCTCGTCCTCCTGTCCCTCCCTGTCTCCTGGAAATGAAGAATCCTTACTCCCACAGTGAGGAAACCTCGTCTGTGGCGGGATCATGTTCAGAGGAAACATGTTTGTTAAAGATGAAATGAATGAAGCGACACGTTGATGAACAGCAGCGTCTCCAGGAGGAGGTTCAGGTGGATTGAGGACTGTGACATCAACGACCAAACCGGTCTGTGGTCTGGACGACAGCAGCTCTTTGGTTCAGCTCAGTGACAGATGGAGGTTTAGTTTTGATGTACATAAACAGGTTGTGGACTTTTTCTGTGTTTAACTAGACCAGGATCTTGAACCTGAACCAGGAGCAGTGAGAGTCTGAACAGAACCAGAACAGTTTGATAAAGCTGGAGTCACTACAGGTGAGATCAGGTATTTCCTCTGGAAGTTTCTCTGGCGCTCAGAGAGACCACCAGGTTCTTGGTCTCCTCTCGGTATCACAGGGACAGACTTTGACTGTGTCTTAGGTAGAACAGAGAGTCAGACTTCAGTGAGACATTTAAATTCATCTGCTGCACAAAGCACTTCAGTTCTTGACTATTTGACTATTTGACCTCCGCGCTCTTTTTACCCTCAGCAGAACATGTTTGTCTTCAGGAAGAATTCAAGAGTTACAGGAAAATCTGATTTGGTCTGAAAACTCTTTCCCCTTCTCTTTGCTCTGTCCATGACAAAGTTAGCAAACAACAAATTATGAGCCATGTTTTCATGTTTCCTGTTGCTGGGTGCAGGTGTCCCAGGTAACCATGTTACCATGGTAACATTGGTCTTAGGCCTGAGTTAGCCTGGGGTTAAGGTGACTAATTTTTTGTCTTAAAATGAGTCAGTCTTTATTTCTGTGAAACGGTCTGATCTGGACCAACAACACGGACCAGTCTCAGGTATTTGTGTGAAACCGGCCCCTGATGTCTCAGTTAGTCCAGGTCCAGTTCAGAAGAGTCCTGGTTGTTCCGGACTCTTTCTGAACCTTCACTGCAGCAGAAACACAGTCCTGTCTCTGCTCTGATCTGCATCGTCAGCTGTGACACCTGGTGCAGACAGGTGTCCAATCAGCTGAGAGTTCACCACAGGTGGACTCCAGTCAAGGTGTAGAAACATCTCAGAGAGAAGAAATGGACTGTAGATTAATGAAGGTAAAAAGTTTTTCTAATTTATCATTAAACTGTAACACAACAAAATAAAAGATACTTCCTGACTGCTGTGTATTAACCATCATCAGTTTCCCTCTTACTTCACTTCACAACGTGAGAATCAATAGTAAGTGATTTTCTGAGCTACAGGTTTATTGGCATCAGAATTTATTTTCTTATTCAGGTTTGACTCAGAAGAAAAAACTGTTTAAGGTCGGAAATAGAACTTCTCCAAGTGCTCATCAAGAGACAACAAGACCTGTCTGAACTCATTTCAGCATTGTTGTCTTTTTTTTTTTATATCCTCCTCTTTTTACTGCCCATCTAATGGCTTATTTATTACATTCATTCTTTATAAGCCGGCTCCTGTGTGGCCTCATTACGACTATAGCACTGCTTTGGAATTCCAAGATAATTATGAGCTTCATTGTTTTAATAAGAGTCTCGGTCAGCCCGGATCTCTGCTACGTCTTCACAGCTCCCAGTGGGAAATATATGAGGGCAGCACCAGCGCCGGACAGATGGAATCAGACGCACTGCAGGTAAATATTTATATGCCGCTGTGTGAAGGAGGATACTTGAATCTCATCAACTGTCTTGTAAAAGTGGTGTGATGTGGTGTAAATCTATGCAGCTGTACATCCACAGCCTTAATAAGTCTGTGATGCAACTTCAGCTTGTCTGCTGGCTCTTAAATCAAAGCAGCACTTTTCTTCATGAGGTAATGTTTGGAAACTCCGCTCCAGTCGAGCTGATATGAAACTTAACATGCCACGAAAATAACACGTCCTCTTCCTCAGAGTAGACATCAACATGTTCGTTTACAGGCTGCAAACTCTAGTTTCCTTTAGAAAGTTGTCTTTGTGGTGATCTGATTTAAATGCAGGTGCAGGATCAGGTCCAAACGTGGTCCAGGTCTGGACTGTGTTTGTCAATGTACTAAACTGAGGATGTGTAAACTGTGGAACCACAGCTTTGAATGGAAAGTAGCAAAATGTTGCTGGATGACCTAATACACTAACTAGCATATTCATGACGGTCATCGTCAGCTGGTTTCAGTCTAGTGTCAGCTGGTTTCAGTCTAGTGTCAGCTGGTTTCAGCAGCTGGTTTTAGTCTAGTATCAGCTGGTTTCAGTGTAGTGTCAGATGATTTTAGTCTAGTGTCAGCTGGTTTCAACAGCTGGTTTTAGTGTAGTGTCAGCTGATTTTAGTCTAGTGTCAGCTGGTTTCAACAGCTGGTTTCAGTCCAGTCTCAGCTGATTTTAGTCCAGTGTCATCTGATTTTAGTCTAGTGTCAGCTGGTTTCAGCAGCTGGTTTCAGTGTAGTGTCAGCTGGTTTCAGTGTAGCGTCAGCTGGTTTCAGTGTAGCGTCAGCTGGTTTCAGTGTAGTGTCAGCTGGTTTCAGTGTAGCGTCAGCTGGTTTCAGTGTAGCGTCAGCTGGTTTCAGTGTAGTGTCAGCTGGTTTCAGTGTAGCGTCAGCTGGTTTCAGCAGCTGGTTTCAGTGTAGTGTCAGCTGGTTTCAGTGTAGCGTCAGCTGGTTTCAGTGTAGCGTAAGCTGGTTTCAGTGTAGCGTCAGCTGGTTTCAGTGTAGCGTCAGCTGGTTTCAGCAGCTGGTTTCAGTCTAGTATTAGCTGGTTTTAGTCTAGTGTCAGCTGGTTTCAGTGTAGCGTCAGCTGGTTTCAGTGTAGTGTCAGCTGGTTTCAGCAGCTGGTTTCAGTCTAGTATCAGCTGGTTTTAGTCTAGTGTCAGCTGGTTTCAGCAGCTGGTTTCAGTCTAGTATCAGCTGGTTTCAGCAGCTGGTTTCAGTGTAGTATCAGCTGGTTTTAGTCTAGAGTCAGCTGGTTTCAGCAGCTGGTTTCAGTCTAGTATCAGCTGGTTTTAGTCTAGTGTCAGCTGGTTTCAGCAGCTGGTTTTCGTCTAGTATCAGCTGGTTTTAGGGTTTTTATGTCAGCCACCGTTTCCCTGTTACCTGTATACAGGTGATCCATGATGCATCTCTTTAAAAGTTAAACCTCCCACAGAGACTTTTAATCAGAAACCTTTACAAGTGTCTCTTTTGAATTATCAGGATTTTTCATGTTGTTTTCTGTTTTTGTACCACTTGCTTGTATCATTATAAAATATGTTGTGCAGTTTTTTCTTTACTTACTGTTTTCTGATACAGATTAAATTTGATATTGACTTATGGGCAGTTTTCCCATATTTTTATACATTTTCCATCCTGTTTTTGCTCTGTTCTTTACTGTATGTGCATCAATAAAGTCTCATTTTATTTTTATGTATGATTTAAAACGTTGCTGTTGTGTGGTAATTCCACTGGCACAAGAATATTTAGATTAGAAAGTCAGACTTTCTGGTGTGTCAGAAGAAATAAAAAGTGCAACATACACGTTGTGTCAGTTAACACACACACACACACACACACACACACACACACACACACACACACACACACACAGACTGAGAGAGTGGTGTTCAGGGCTCGGGGCCCAGAATGTGCCAATCTGGACTGAATGTGAGGAAATGGTTGTTTTTGTGGAGAACAGACGGCGTTCATGTGCATCAGGTTTACATTAGAACAATTAGTGCAGACGTTTGAAAGTTTCTTGTCCACAACACACAAATAAAACACATGAAGAAGACTGCAGACTCCATATTCAAACACAATCAAGGAAAGATTGATTCCAGCGAACCTGCAGCCTGGGCCATGAAATCTGTCAACAGGAATTGATAAGAGAAACATCTGTACAACAACTTTAATGATGTTATGAAATGTTTGTTTTACGGATCCATCAGCCACAACAGAACACACACAGGTGGTTTTAAAATACAGTGAAAATCCAGCAGTTTTCAATGAGCAGATAAAGGTTGAGAAAATTAGACTAACCCATGGACTAACTAGTGTAGTACTAGTACACATAGATGGGCTTTGAAGTAGAATCAATGTACTTTTAAAAACATGAACGAGCCAGATTTGACAAACTTTATACTTTTCAGGGTATTTAAAATAAATTATGTATTTAACCATTTTTATTACCTGTAAATTTTATTCCCCTAATTATGTTGTAAATATTGTTTAACACCTGATCTTCACTGCCAGGTCCTTCTGGTTATACTGGTGGGAAATAAAACCCTGTAAAACAGTCTCATTTTAGGATACTTGTGTGTTGTTACAGCTGAGATAATCTTAAGAGTTGCTTCTTTTCTAAAGGGAGGAACAGGAAGTTGTGTCATGTGACCAGTAATCAAGGTGTGAGTGGGCGCATGGCTCTGAGAGCTGTTGTATATTGTATCTGAGCTCATCCAGTGACATCCACATACATCTGAATGCCTTTGGTGGCATCATGGATATGTATTGTTAGTTTCTTTGTTATCTTCCATTGCATATATGTTAAAAATCTACAGAGTAACTATAGCGATTGCATATGTTGTTCCTAGGCCATGGACAGAATATATACAAGTAAATACAAATAAATAATAATCAGGTAACTCATTACATGTTGAAATGTGATGCTATAAATTACATTCAAAGTTAAAAAATATAATAAATACATAAAACCTGCGACAGTAAAAAGCAATTCATGATCAAGTTTGGATCAGTATATTTACAGGTGTATATGTGTACGTGTTAAAAGTGAACATAGTGTTGATGACGCTTTCTGTAGGTTTTAGTTTCACCTTTCCTTGCAACAACAATAAACCTGTGGACAACAGGACAACTGTCTTCAGAGTCTGGATTTCAGGAAGGCGTTTATCTGTCTGCCAATTTATACACAGCACATTTACACATATAATAAAGTATCTATCTATCTATCTATCTATCTATCTATCTATCTATCTATCTATCTATCTATCTATCTATCTATCTATCTATCTATCTATATGGAGGGCAGAACAACTTGGTATGAAGAAATATCAGAACCAGTCTTTAAAAATCACAAATTATTTAATCCTAGCGTGTGAACTCGTCCAGATGTGATTTAAACGAATCTAAACCACCCAGATGTATTCTGCTGATCCTGAACTGTTCTTCCACTTGTGGAGAAAATGTGACGTTTATTTATCCACCATGTTGAGAGCAGCTGAAGGCAGCAGGGTTAGAGGTTAAAAAAATGCGCAGCGATCTGCAATGCAACCCACTGTTGCATTTACAAACAGCACTGGGACGTCCCCCCGCTGATGTGGAGTGCTGCATTAAAGGTAATGTTCATCCAAACAGCCTCGGTGCAGCCCTGCAGGTTACAGCCTTGTTGCTCCCTGTGGAGGCTGCTGCTGCAGTAAACGCTCCTTGGCGTTGAAGGACATCACCTGTTGTCCATAATGGAAAGGTTGAAATCACAGAACAATGAGTCTTTTACACGAGCTTGATGGCTGTATTACCTAATCAACTACTTACTGCGAGCAAGATCCTTTGTAGAGGCCATCTTTGAGAGGATAATGGACATGAGCCAGTTGCCCCCAGAATCCATTTGTGCCCCGTGTGATGTCTCTCGGAGCCTCTATACATAATGGTCCGTTCTCCAGAGACATCTTAGGACGCTGAGACGGAGTCTTGAGGGACAGACGGTCTCTCAGTCCCTCCTACGCTGAATTCTTACCCAGATATCATCACTTCAAGCATAATCATTTCAAAACAAACACGATTACTCAGAAGACCCGGAGGTTAATCTAAACACGAAGAGCAGAGAAAAGCTGAAAGGACTCCGCTGAACGAATCCTGACCTGCAGCAGTTTTCATGTCAGATCTGTCCTGACTCTGTGTGGACTGTGTTTTAAACTTTAAGAGTTAATACACATGAACTCAGACATGTGATTCTACTATTGGAATAATTCAGATACAAACTGTTTTAGCTGATTAAATAGATTGTGAACTAAGAGTTACTGAGCAGCCTCAGATCAGTGTTCTGTATCTTCACGTGTCTCTGTTGAGTTAAAAACAAGCGTATCACAATGTGTTTGCTTGACTGAAGAGCAGTGGTGGTTGTAACTTCTTTGTTTCTGTCTGACATGATGAACATACAGAAATCCTTCCATGAGTTTATAATTAAACATCTAATCTAAACATCTGGTTTAGTTTCTATTTGCTGAAAAGTTTAAGAAACTGTTAAACATCAATCCAGAATATTGAATTCATAAATTCACCTGATTTTGTGTTTCTGTAGTTAAATTCCTTTGTTGCGTTTCCAGAGACTTTTATTTTGAAGGGTACAGGGGAACACCTACATTTACCTACTTTTTCATCCTTGCTTCATCTTGCTTGACTTTCTTTTCTTAGATTACAGCTGATATGAGGAGGAAGAGGAACCAGGGGAAGTGTTCTACATTGAACAGGAAGTTGTTTTATTTTGGCACTTCCATCAGCTTCACTTCATGAGATGGTGAGCTTTTCATTTTCTCAGTTTACCTTCAGTGTTTTTCCTGTAAATGTGATGGTGAGTCATTTGAACTCAGATCAGGCGAATGTTTTCATCCTTTGTGTCTTGGAGCAACATGATCTGTTTTCTGATGCAGGATCATGTTTGTGGAAGCACATGTTGCAGAACCACTGATGTGAAGCTGAGGCGACCATGTTGTTGGACACTTAGTGACTTTGTGTTTATGGTGTCACAACACAGACAGCATTAACCTAGAGACCTGTGTTCTTTCTCTATATCCTGTTTGTTCCTCCGGTCCGGTGACATCAGAGCGGCAGCCATTTTGTTTTCAGGTTGTCTGTCCAACCGTCTCATTCTCGTGAACCCAATATATCCGTAACACCTTGACGGAATTGGACTAGGACTCAAGTATGAACTGATAAAGGTCAAAGGTCAAGATCACGGTGACCTCACAAAACATAGTTTTGGCCTCTTGAATGTGATATCTCAACACCCCCTTTTAGATTTGGCACATACATTCACTTTGACTGAAAGATAGACTGATTAGATTTTGGTTGTTAAAGGTTAAAGGTCAAAGGTCAAAGGTCAAGTTCACGTTCTTGTGAATGCGATATATCAAAAACTCCCAGAGGGAATTTCATGACTCATATATATGTATAACTCATAAATTCATTCAGTAATTATGATACAATTTAACTCTCTAATGACTTTAAGGATAAAATAATGAAGTGAAGACATTTTATATCCAAAAGGTTAAAGGTCATGTTCACTGTGACAGCACAATGTTCCTCTGGTCATTAGTCAGTGCTGTAACTCAGGCAGAGGAGGCTGAGACATTTTCACAGTGTGTACAGCGTGGCCCTGGCCCTGGTCCTGGTCCTGGTCCTGGCCCTGGTCCTGGTCCTGGTCCTGGTCCTGGTCCTGGTCCCCTGGCCCTGGTCCCGGCCCTGGTCCCGGTCCTGGTTCAGGAGTACAGGTTCAAACAGAAACAAGAGCAACTTCAAACTAGAAAAAAGTTTCTTGACTTTTGTGAAACACAACATCCAATCAGACCCTCTGGAGCAGAGTCCTCGTGCAGGTCCAGACCTCAGACCCAGTAACAGGGAGCAGGTTTTGAAGTCCCGGCGTCCTGCTCCTGAATCATCATCTGCCGGTGTCATCACCGCTCTCACCCCAGACACCGTTTAACATTTCATACCACTGAGGTTTCACCGAGACATCAACGGGCCTGTGATGTCAGTGTGTGGCCCGTTTCACCGCCCTCCTAATTCATGGTCTTTTCCACGAGGGGGGGGCGTTCAGTTCTCGGACATAAATCTGCCACACTACCAGAGCATCTTCATCCATGACCGCCGTGGTACCGCAGTCCAGAACATCTCCCCGGCCGCTCGCTCTGGGCAGGTGCCAGGGTTTTCTGGTCTGCTGAGATCATTAAAGGTATTAGTTACCTCCACCTCCCCCACTCTCATTAAACATGCTGAATCCATTTGTTTAGCAAGCAGCTGAGGGAGCGATGGAGAGCTCACCCAGGCTGGGGATTGATTTATTAACACTGATTTCGGCCTCTGAGACCGTCCTGATGATGATCGCTCCGCTTCAGGAATTTCAATGGAGACGAGGAAGCTTCGCCTCACCGCCGTACACGGACTTTAATGGACGATGATGTGAAGGACGAAGAATAAATCCATCAGTCAAAAGGCTGAATATTTCTGTCAAAGTGCCAACAAAGGTGTACGGAAGCACATTTCTGCCAGGAAAAGAGTTTCATTCAGTATGATAATAACATTATTAATCATTATTAATTATTACTTTGTGAGATTAATATTACAAAGTTGATAACAAGACATACTGTGTCAAAATCATTAAATCAAAAAGTCAGATTTTTAACTTTAATAAGTTACATTACCATCTTCACAAGGAAACAAGAAATGTATATAAAAAATCAATTAAATAATTTAAAAAAATTACTACCAAATAAAAATACAGTATCACCAATATATTAAGACTTACTATTTCAAAATCATTAAATCAAAAAGTCAGAAATTTAAGTTTAATAAGTTACGTTCATCCTCAAATCTCACAATGAAAACAAATGTATATTAAAAAACAATTACTAATAATAATGAATAATTTTTTTTTTTAAATATTATGAAGTAAAAATACAGTATTACTAATATATTAATAGACATTTTATGTCAAAATCATTAAATCAAAAAGTCAGATTTGTAACAAGTTACAATATATTAGTGTTGCATTTTATTTTTAAATATGTAAAAATTTTGTCCTGGATGTTTTATGTTAGTGTTTCTGACTATGTAACATTATGCTAAGTTTTGTTAGCATCTCTAGCTTACTAATCATTGTCACATCATTAACATCTCATAACTTTTAATTTGTGAGTCAAAATTTTCATTTAGTATCATTATTGTTTTCATTAAGTCATATATATTGACTTGGTTATGTTATATGCAATATCTTAGTTTTTATTTACTAATTAATTTCATTTAGTAACATAACTAAATCAAAACCTTGTCTTGGTATATTATGTTTCATTATACATATATATATATATATATATATATATATATACAAATACCCCAAGAAAAAAAAATATATATATACGTTTTTTTTTCTTGTATGAAAGGTGCTATACAGATAAAGTTTATTATTGATCATTTTTATGTAGTAAGTTAAGATATATCGAGTAAATCAGTTTGTACCTCAGTTATATTTAATAAGTCAAACTCTGGACCGACCATCGCATCATGTCTAACTCTTTCTGTATGTAATCCTGTTTTCTCGGCGGTGCTGGTCTTCCATACGTTGGTGGGTCCATCTGGAGAAGGTGTTTACAGTTTGACTGTCAGGAGAGATGGTACGACATGAGCGATGAAACGCTATCTGCACGCTGCATCCACAGATGTTTGTGCGATATTATCTTGGAGGGCTGGAGGTGCCCAGCTGTCTTTGCTGATTTTCTCTCCTCTGTTACAGTCCAAGCTCTCAGATATGTTTTATGATGAATCTACATATTTCCTCTCTCCGGGGGGACACACATTATTGGGAAGCACTCGATCTCTGCCTCCATTTCCTGTCGGCTCTAATAGCTTCCAGGTGAGAGGTGTTCCTCAGCCCTCGCCTGGGAATGCTTATTAAAACTGTTTTCCTATTGATACAGTTGGTTTGATACTTACCAGATTTGACAAAGTAAAGATCTCATGTTTGGCGTAATATTACAAGGGAAACATAAGTGAGTTATTTGGCCTCGACGTGCTGGAAACGTAACGTTGTTAAAGCGCAGGCCCTGAAACCTGAAACGGGGTCCCTCCGCCGCATTTGGTTTTCATTATTATTTTGCTCGAAAAATTTAACAATAGCACCCAGGGATTAAGTCATGGTGCAGGTCGCAGCCAAGCCAAACATCCTGCCTCCTCCAGAAAAATGAAGACAGATGAAGAAGGGAAGCAGGTGTAAAGTGTACTCTGGTGCTTTGCCTTCTTGTCCTCTTCGGGAGGTGTCGGTCACAAAGCCTGTCCTTCACAAACATTTCACCAACTCTGAGGAGCAGCAGGAGGATGAGGAGGAGGAGGAGGAGGAGGAGGAGGAGGAGCAGCAGGAGGAAATGGAAACAAAAGTTCAGGACGTTTTATTCCCGCTCAGACTGAACTGTTCCTGGGACCTGTTAAAGGATCTGATGGTGTGTTTAATGGGAGAGGAAACGGTCTGCACCCGCCTCTGTATTTATTACACTGGTTTGCTACCTCTGTGTGCGTGTGTGTGTGTGTGTGTGTGTGTGTGTGTGTGTGTGTGTGTGTGTGTGTGTGTGTGTGTGTGAGAGAGTGTGTGTGGCCTGTAATGTACTAAATGCATGAGGTGGATTTCTGCTTCAGGCTGCAGAGCGACATGTAGATTCTCAGTCAGACTGAATGTTTCTGGAGGCGACTGACGCTGCGACGTACAGGAAACATACGATTCTGTATCGGGTTCATTAAGTGTCAGATCTGGTGTCACTTTACTTTATTTGGAATAATGTGAACGGAGCATCTCGTCCCCTTCAGTACAGTTTATTATCATCTGCCTGTTATTTTCTTGATTAATCACTTTGTCTGTAGAACATCAGAAGATGGAGAAAAATGTCTCAAAGCCAAAGATTCAGGTTACAATCAGATATTTGATTTAATTTATTTTGTTTTATTTTATCTATAATTATATTTATTTTATTTATTTGTCCTCGTGGGTCTACAAGTCAGTGGCCAAACATTTCATTACAGAATTACAGGATATTTTACAGAAATAAAATCCTCTGGCTTCTCGCTGCAGAATTTGCTCCAGTGATCAGAGCAGGTCAAAAGATTTCAGAGTATTTTGTCACTTCATCAGTTTGTGAACATGATTCAGACCAATTAAAACAAGAATTCATAAGAAAATTAAAAACATTTAAAGTATAAAACTGAAATTCAAGAGGCTCCGTCTCCTGGTTCTGAACATTTTGTTTCAGTTAATCCTCTGGGGAACATGAATGTCTTTTGTGACTCATTGAATAGTTGTCAAGATATTTGAGTCTGGATCAGTGATTTGGTTAAAAATGTTCAGACTGATCATTTTACTGTGGCTTAAAATACAGAAGTTAAATCATGTTGGTTTCATGGACGAACAATGTGAGAACACAAATCCTGCCATCAGTCACCTGTAAAGATGTCTGGTCAACCTGTGTGTGTGTAATGACATTAGGCAACAGTTTGATGTTTGGTGTTTGTGCGTCTCTCAACACCTTCCCTCCTCTGTCTGTCTCTCAGCTCTGAGCTCATTGGTTCCCACTGGGGATGTATATCTCTAAAAACTCCTCACAAATATATCGTTTCATTTTTAAAAAGCCTCAGTAGCTCAAACCTGAACCAGCTGCTCTCTGTGGATCTTATCAGACAAACAAACTTTCAGCAGCGGATTAATCCACATGTGATGCTGTAGTGAGTGTTTGGGGCAGCGGAACATTATATCACATATGAACAATGTCAGAAACTTTAAATAATGAAGAGTTAGATGTCACGTTAGACACACACACACACACACACACACACACACACACACACAGTTACTCAGAAATGTTTCCTTTAGCAGCTCAATTATAAAACGTTTTGATTGACAGTTTCTCCTGGATTCACTTAAACTGTGAAACCAACAGCTGAACCTGTAACACCTGTCACAACCTGTTTGTGTGTGTGTGTGTGTGTGTGTGTGTGTGTGTGTGTGTGTGTGTGTGTGTGTGTGTGTGTGTGTGTCACAGATGTCCCATGAACAGTGGTGATGTTGTTGGTTTCCTGCTGCTGAGGCAGACGTGTGATCACATCAACAGCAGCTGGAAACTGTTTCAGAAAAAAACTCCAGATTATTTTAATTATGATTTAATCTGCAGATTATTTCACTATTGATTATTTCATCTAGTAAAAACTAAATTTTCCACGGTGAAGTTTTGTTTTTAACCAACAGTTTAAAACATGTTCAGTTCACTGAGATGGAAACTATTATTTTATGACTGTTTTTGGTGTCGGGCTCGTTGTGTTTCGTTGTCATGGTTACGGCCTTGAAATTCAAACGATTGGTGATTGTTCCAGAATAAAACGTGACATTTTCTTCAGTTTTGTTGCTTGAACCTGAAAAAATTAAAATGTGAAATTTGAATCTCCAAAGTAACGATCACTGTTACACAAATGTAATTGAGTCTAGATTATAATCTTTTATTTTGAAAAGTAATGGAGGAAAATGTAGTCTCTGAAATGAAAACCTTTGATTAACTCATTATCAAAACTGATGCAGTTAATTTCCTGTCGATTGATCAATTAATCAATTAATCATCTCTTCAACATGTCACCAGGACCCAGACCAGGATCTGATTCAAGCTTAACCCTCACACACTGTTCAGGTCAAATCTGAGCCGTATCTATTGAAGTGGACTGTAGATCCACAGATATTAGATCTGTGGGTCACATGAAGGAACATGGAGGTTTTAGGGGATCTTGAAACTGTGAAACTGTACATGCCCTGTCTGTGTGTGTTTGTTATGGGACAGTGGTGACAGAGTTCAAGGGGGACCTCGACACCGTCACCAGAACCGTCTGTGTTCCCGCCACATCTGCCCAGGTTCCCCCAGAGACAGGCACCTGCTGGTCTCTGAAGGGTCATGGGGGGATCTGGAAACAGTGACAGAGTCAAACAGCATAGGAGTGATCATATATGGTGCACATAAGGAGCAGAGGTCACACAGAGGTCACACAGAGGTCACACAGAGGTCACACAGAGGTCACACAGAGGTCACCAGATCTGCACCTGCACAAGCACCTGCAATGTAACAAAACAATGTCCAAATAAACATTAGAACCATTTATTCTGATCTGAGATCAGAGCAGAGATCAAGGGGGGGGGGGCACTTCACTGACTGAGGTTCTGGCAGCAGACAGACGGTACTGAGGCCTGGATCTGATCTGGATCTGGTTGTATAATAAATCCCAACAGTAACAGAATGTTCTTGTCATTTTCACTTTCAATAAAATATATTTCAATCATTATGGCTGTTATGTTTTCATGTCTTAGGTTAAACAGGACGTGATATTGTGTCATAGTAGATGTTTTTCTCCAAAATCCAGTGATGAAAACCTAAAGATACTCTCTCCCTGCTCCGACACATTAATGAAGGATTAATCCTCCATGTATTAATGTCAGAGAGGCTGTTTATACTTTCTACATGATCTATAGTTCAAGATTCATTATAGACTCTTATTATGAGGCAGCTCTTACTGTGAAGGCATGAAATATGAACAATATGTGAGGGTTTAATGAAACTCTGAGTCTACACTGAATCACATCCAGGGAGAGATTCGTGGATGTGGAACAAGTTTTAGGTCCAGAATCCTGATTTTGTTTCCTCCAGCTGAACCATCAGATTCTTCACACAGATCTTGAAACATGGTGAAGCTGAAACACTCAGGTACTAGTTCTCCTAATGATCAGTCAACACCTGAAGGTCCCTCTCTCCAGTCTTTCTATTAGACCCCCAAAACCAGGTCTGCAGACACCTGACTACCTGAACCAGGTCTGTCAGAGTCTTGATTAACCCTGCAGCGTTGCCTTCAGGCGTCCCTCGCAGCGATGAGGAAACTCTCTGAATCATCCTCTTCTGCACTGATGGAGTCAAGGTTAAGAAACACATGGTTTCGATGGACCCGCATCAGATTTCCAAACCTTGTCCAGAACCTCGTCCTTCCCAGGAAACCGGGCTGGCGAGCGTGAACTTCTGGACGAGTGATTTACATACTTTCTCCTGCTCCGAGCCCAGTTGGCGAGGGCTCCGGTGTCATCGCGAGGGCCGGGGCCCGGGGCTCTTCCTGTGTGAGATGACTTACAGTCCCCCCGTCAGTCCTGAGCACTGCTTTATAATAACGCGCGCACACACACACACACACACACACACACACACACACACACACACAGAAAAGCCTACAACTGGGCCTGCAGTAGTATCATAATGACATCATCAGCTCACAGGAAATGGTCTCATTCCTCAGTTTCACGGCGCAGATGTATGAAGAGCAGCAGTGACATGATGTCACTTCACTCCACTGCTCGCCCAAACCAAACACACCTGCACTAACTCCACCCCTCCTCTTCCTCCTCTGATTAAGAAATATTTCAACTATTCATGAAGCCAAAACATCAGCAGCTCAGAGCTGTAAAAAAAAACCTTTTTGGCCTTTTCTCCTCCTGTAGCTCAGCAAACTTTCTACTGAGGAGAGCCATGAAGAAATCAGTCTTTCCTCTAGTTATTTATATTTATACAAACTATAAATGTAAATACAATATGTATATAATATAATATAATATAATAATGTAATCAGCTGTCTATCAGTGTGTCATCATGTGTTCAGGTCAAACATCACACCTCATGAACTCTGACATCGTGTTGGTTGCTGCAGTTTGACTCCGAGTCACTGTTGGCTGGATTAAATCTGGAAATGTTCACAGACTGAGGAGGAGAGCCTGAACGCACCATCAGTGCTGGTCTCAGGTCCAGCTGGGCCTTCATGTCTGATGGACACACCTGCAGAACAACATTCATTTTGTTGATGAAAACAATGAGAAGCATTTGAAATGAGAACTGATGAAATATTTTACATTTTTATTCAACAACAACAAAAAACCTAAATGATAAAATAAAGACTGTGAGGGAGCTGACAAGCATCCCCCTCACTAAGGTGAAAAACAACACACATTGGCTAATACAGGAAGTTCATTTTGTTATGTTGTGCTTTTATTTTGGGAACCCCTACTAACCACTCTCTCTTTGAGGTCTACTTCCGGGGGGCGTGTTTTCATGGAGTGCACACATGGGAACGCTGCCAGACTCAGCAGGTGTCATTTACCTCATCAGGCTGTACCAAGTGGGCAGGAAAGAGAGGGGAGTGGGTAGAGGGGTTTTACTTAAGTTTGGCTTTTGTTTGGTATCTCGTTAGTTTATTATGTATTTTATTTAATCGGTGTTAGGCCAAAAGTCGGTGTATCTTGGGTATGTAAACAACAGTATGGTTAAATTGTAAACAGGTATGGTGGTAGTGTTTAGACTCCCCTCACTATGTAATGTTTTGGTAGAGACTAGGGGTAGTTATGCCAGGTGGGAAAGCAGGGTAGGGTGTCAGAGAAGGGGGTCAGGTTGAATGTCACCGTCACCGTTGCTGTTGCTGCTGCCATCCACTGCGACCTGCTACAGCAGCCAGACTGCTTCTGTTGTCAAGCCACTCGGCTACATATACGTAAGAGCTGTTGGACTTTTTTGTAATTTGCCTATGGTCACCAGTAAACCAAAATCAGAGCTCTGTTACCAATCTTTGTGTGACTGATGCTGTTTATTTCTCCACCATTCTTGCTCCTCAATCCTGCTGGATTTCATCCTATATTTGTAAAGGTTCAACACCATCCAAACCTTACAAAGACAAATTAACTTTTTTAATATAAAGTTTTATTGACTGAGCTGCAGAGTCACAGAGTGAAGCTCCTGTTTCCTCCAGCAGACAAAAATAACATGCTGCTTTCACGTTAATGAGAAGCATCTTCCATTCAGTAACGTTCTCTGACGTTCTCTGAAGAACCACATTTATGGACTAAATTCATCTACAGTTGACTGAGAATTAGAAGCAACAACAGAACAGCTGAGACCAACTACTAAAACATGCTGGCAGCAGCAAGACGTTTATAAAAAGCTAAGCTAACGCAATGTTATCAGGTGCTATGGATGGGGATGTGATGTTAAAGGGGCTAATTGAAAGTTTGCTCTACCGCTGCTAACTTCAGTAGAGAGGCTGGGGCTAGCTGTTTGCATGCTAACTTCAGCAGATGAATGGCACTAGCTGGTTAGCATGTTAACTTTTCTAGTAGAAAAGATGTGATAAAGACCAGAGTTAACATTGGTGTTAGTTTCCACCTCTGGAGACAGATGTTGCTAAGTAAAGGAATGAAGTTTGATTCTGAACTCACAACATTTCTTCTAGACTAGTAAGTCAACAGCTGTTGAAGCTAACGTTAGCTATGTAGCAATAGCAAAATTTAGCTTAACTTACAGCTCCTTTTAAAACGCATTAGTCTGTTTGTCCGTCTCTCACATTATGATTTAGTTTGTATTTGTCGACAGAAATGTAATAAATTTCATGACAGGTAACTTTTTAATTTGTTTTATTTTTTATTTTGTCAGATATTTTCACAGTTATAATGATGTGTTCTGAACCTGCTGCTCATCTCTAAATGAAACTATTACCCACCAGCCAACAGTGAGCTACGTCCCCGTGATCCATGAGTTTATGTTTGACTTGTACACGTGATGGACGGCCGTCAGTCTGTCAAGTTTTATCTGATTTATTTAAATGAAAAGAGCAAACTGTTGTTGAATTAAAACAGTCAGTAGTTCATTTGTTCATTTGTCTGTCTTTCACATTATCAATAAGTTTTGAAAATATAAAAAATTTACTCTTTATTTAGTAACTCTGCTGTTAACTGTTAAAAATTACATGATAATTAAATTATATTTCATTTAGACGCATGTTAACAGTTTGTCCTCTCTCAGCTCCTCCTTCTCTCTAACCATAAACCTGTTCGACCAATCAGCAGTCTCTCATCCAGCCTCAACCTTTTCCCTCAATATCTGTGCAGGAGAAATCCTGACCGAGCGTTTCCAGCTCACCGTATCCATCAAAATGTGTCCAGGCTGTTAACAGCCTCTCTCAGCGACGCAGCATTTCTTCTTCTCTCTCTGAATATACGACTTGGTCGGCGTTCAGCTCGTTCTGGCAGCTGCAGCGTGGACTTTGGCTGCAGATTTGCGAAGCCTTTCTCTGGGTGTTGTGCTGCTGCAGCCTCGGGGCGCTGCTCTCTGGTAACGAGCGCTGTGACTTCACAACTCATCAAAGTTGATGCTGACGGTGGGGTGAAAGTTAATTGTCCCTGTAATGGAGCCTCAGCCGGCCAATGCTGCCAAACACCCCACCACCACCACGACCTCTGCCCCTCCACCCTCCTCCTCTCTGATACTGGACTGTTCTGGTCCTCCTCGATGGAAACCAGACTTCCTGCTAAGGACTGCAGGCCTGATAAAGACCACAGCCGACCTTCAGACTTTACAGAGCACTTATCACACTCTCAGCATCAAGGCTTGTTCAGGACTGAGGCTGCTGAGGAACCAGGTCCAGGCCTGTTGAGGGTCTGTACCGTGTGAACACTGGTTCTACAGCTGTTTCCATGAAACATCGTCAAACTTGGCACCAAACAAAACCTTCTCCTGTTCAGAAGACGGTTCTTAAATCCATCAAGACTCTTCTAATCTGGATCAGCGCCTACATGGAAACTTCTCTTGGCGGTTCTGACAGGTCTGGTGTTGTGTTCACTGTCGGCTGTTTTCCCAGTTGGAAAAACAACTCGGCCATTTAGAGCTTTTGCGGATGCAGCTGCAGGTTGTTGTGTTACAGAAATAAAAACTCTTTAATTCAACATGACAAAGTGAACGGCTCCTAACAACTTCCAGCAGCTTCTGTGTCGGCTGAAGATGACAGGGATGGGACACATGTGTCAGCTGATAATGATCAGTTTTAATGACTTATTATACTATGACTTTTTTATGGAGTGGCACGGAGGTGAGGTGGTTGAAATTGTCGCCTCAAAGTGAAAAGGTCCTTTCTATGTTTATGTTCTCCCTCTGCCTGTGTGGGTTCTCTCCAGGTGATCTTGCTTCCTCCAGCAGTCCAAAGACATGCCCATTAGATTAAATGGCAACTCTAATACCTTACTATACTACATCGTTTTTATGCCTTACAATACTGTTTTTTTAAAATATTTTTATGCCTTACTATACTATGACGTTTTCTGATGTTTTTATGCCTTACTATACTACTGTATGATGTTTTCTGATGTTTTATGTCTCAGTGTACTATGATGTATTTTGACGTTTTCATACTTTACTATGCAATTAAATTTTTATGCCATACTATACTATGATGGTTTGATGCCATACTATTCTATAATGTTTTTTGACATATTCACACCTTACTGTATAATTACATTTTTATGCCATACTATACTATGATGTTTTCTGACATATTCATACCTTACTCTTCAATTACGTTTTATGCCTTACTATATTATGACATTTTTTGACATTTTTAATGCCTTACTATACTATGTTTTTTCACATTTTTATGCCTTATTATACTATGACATTTTTTTGACATTTTTATGCCTTACTATACTATTATGTTTTTTTTAACGTTTTTATGCCTTATTATACTATGACTTACTATACTATGTATACTGTGTTTTTTTGACATTTTTATGTCTTACTATACTATTATGTTTTTATGCCTAATTTTACTATGACATTTTTTTGATATTTTTATGCCTTACTATACTATGACATTTTTATGCCTGACTATAATATGACATTTTTATGCCTTATTATGGGCTACTATGACATTTTTTTGACATTTCATACCTTACTTTACTATTTTGTTTTTTGCTGTTTTATGCTATATTATACTATGACGTTTTTTCACATTTTTATGCCATACTTCAGTTACGTTTTTTCACATTTTTATGCCGTGTTATACTGTGAAATTTTTTTGACATTTTTATGCCTTTCTATACTATGACATTTTTTGACATATTTATGCCTCACTATGCTATGACGTTTTTCCACATTTTAATGCCTTATTATACTTTGACATTTTTTTTTCATTTTTATTCCTTACTTTACTATAACATTTTATCATAAATTTTTATGCCTTACTATACTATGACATTCTTTTGACATTTTTATGCCTTATTATACAGTGACATATTTATTATTCCTTTACTATAACTTTTTTTAATTAATATTTATGCCTTACTATACTATTATGTTTTTTCACATTTTATGCCTCACTATACTATGAAATTTTTATGCCTTATTATACTATGACGTTTTTTCACATTTTCATGCCTCACTATACTATGAAATTTTTATGCCTTATAATACTGTGACATTTTTATACCTTACTTTACTGTGACATTTCTTGTAATTTTTATGCCTTACTATACTATGACTTTTTTCACATTTTATGCCTCACTATACTATGAAATTTTTATGCCTTATTATACTGTGACATTTTTATACCTTACTTTACTATAACATTTTTTATTAATATTTATGCCTTACTATACTGTTACGTTTTTCCACATTTTTATGCTTTATTATATTATGATATTTTTTTGACATTTTTATGCCTTGCTATACTATGACATTTTTTGACATTTTTATGCCTCACTATACTATGACGTTTTTCCACATTTTTATGCCTTATTATACTTTGACAATTTTTTTTCATTTTTATTCCTTACATTACTATAACATTTTTTCATAAATATTTATGCCTTACTATACTATGACGTTTTTCACATTTTATGCCTCACTATACTATGACATTTTTATGCCTTATTATACTATGACATTTTTTGACATTTTTATGTCTTACTATACTATTATGTTTTTTGATGTTATTATGCCATACTATACTATGGCATTATTTTACATTTATTTCTTACTATACTATGACATTTTTATACCTTATTATACTATGACATTTTTATGCCTTACGTTACTGTTACGTTTTTTTTTTTTACATTTTTATGCCTTACTTTACTATAGCTTTTTTTAATATTTATGCCTTACTATACTATTATGTTTTTTGAAGTTTTTATGCCTTGTTATACTATGACATTTTTTTGACATTTTTATTCCTTACTTTACTATAACATTTTTTCATTAATTTTTATGCCTTACTATACAATGACATTTTTATTGATTACTATACTATGACATTTTTTCATATTTTTATACCTTATTATACTATGGCATTTTTTGACATTTTTATGTCTTACTATACTATTATGTTTTTTGACGTTTTTATGCTATGCTATACTATGAAATTTTTTCAAATTTTTATACCTTATTATACTATGACATTTTAATGCCTCACTATACTATGAAACTTTATGCCTTACTATACTATGATGTTTTTTCAAATTTTTATACCTTATTATACTATGACATTTTTTTTTACATTTATATGTCTTATTATACTATGACATTTTTATACCTTACTATACTATGACGTTTTTTCACATTTTTATGCCTTAGACTGCTATGACGTTTTTTCACATTTTTATGCCTTGTTATACTGTGACATTTTTTTATAAATTTTCATGCCTTACTATGCTATGACATTTTTTTTGACATTTTTATGCCTTGTTATACTATGACATTTTAATGCCTCACTATACTATGAAACTTTATGCCTTACTATACTATGACGTTTTTTCAAATTTTTATACCTCATTATACTATGACATTTTTTTTTACAATTATATGTCTTATTATACTAGGATATTTTTATACCTCACTATACTATGACGTTTTTTCACATTTTTATGCCTTGCTATCCTATGACATTTTTTTTGACATTTTTATGCCTTACTATACTATGACGTTTTTTCACATTTTTATGCTTTATTATACTATGACATTTTTTGGACATTTTTATGCCTTATTATACTATCACGTTTTTTCACATTTTTATGACTTGTTATACTGTGACATTTTAATGCCTAACTATACTATGAAACTTTTATGCCTTATTATACAATGACGTTTTTTCACATTTTTATACCTCACTATATTATGAAATTTTTATGCCTTATTATACTATGACGTTTTTTCACGTTTTTATGCTTTATTATACTATGACATTTTTTTGACATTTTTATGACTTGTTATACTGTGACATTTTAATGCCTCACTATACTATGAAACTTTTATGCCTTATTATACAATGACGTTTTTTTATATTTTTATACCTCACTATATTACGAAATTTTTATGCCTTATTATACTATGAGATTTTTATGTCTTACTGTACTATTATGTTTTTTGACTTTTTTATGCCATACTATACTATGACATTTTATGCCTTATTATACTATGACATTTTTTTGACATTTTTATGCCTTATTGTACTATGACATTTTTTCACATATTTATACCTCACTATACTATGAAATTTTTATGCCTTATTATACAGTGACATTTTTTCACATTTTTATACCTCACTATACTATGAAATTTTTATGCCTTATTATATTATGACGTTTTTTTACATTTTTATGCCTTATTAATCTATGACATTTTTATGCCTTATTATACTATGACATTTTTATGCCTTACCATACTGTTGCATTTTTTGACATTTTTATGCCTTTTTATACTATGACATTTTAATGCCTTATTATACTATGACATTTTTTTGACATTTTTATGCCTTATTGTACTATGACATTTTTTCACATGTTTATACCTCACTATACTATGAAATTTTTATGCCTTATTATACAGTGTCATTTTTTCACATTTTTATACCTCACTATACTATGAAATTTTTATGCCTTATTATATTATGACGTTTTTTTACATTTTCATGCCTTATTAATCTATGACATTTTAATGCCTTATTATACTATAAAATTTTTATGCCTAATTATACTATGACGTTTTTTCAAATTTTAATACCTTATTATAATATGACATTTTTTCAAATTTTTATGCCTTTAATATACTATGAAAATTTTATGCCTTACTATACTATGACGTTTTTTCACATTTTTATGCTTTATTATACTATGACATTTTTTTGACATTTTTATGCCTTATTATACTATGACATTTTTATTCCTTACTATACAGTTACGTTTTGTGACATTTTTATGCTTTATTATACTATGACATTTTTTGACATTTTTATGTCTTATTATACTGTTACTTTTTTTAACATTTTTATGCCTTGTTATACTTTGACATTTTCATTAATTATTATGCCTTGCTATACTATGACATTTTTTTGACATTTTTATGCCTTATTATACTATGACATTTTAATGCCTTATTTTACTATGACATTTTTTTTCAATTTTATACCTCACTATACTATGAAATTTTTACACCTTTTTATACTATGACATTTTTTCACATTTTTATGCCTCACTATACTCTGAAATTTTTATGCCTTACTATACTATGACATTTTTTTGACATTTTTATGCCTTATTATATTATGACTTTTTTCACATTTATACTGTGACATTTTTTATTCATTTTTATGCCTGACTGTACTATGACATTTTTATGCCTTATCATACTGTTACATTTTTTGACATTTTTATGCCTTACTTTACTGTTGCGTTTTTTAACATTTTTATGCCTACTATACTATGACGTTTTTTCACATTTTTCTTCCTTGTTATACTGAGATATTTTTTTATTAGTATTTATGCCTTACTATACTATAACCTATTTTGATATTTTTATGCCTTCTTATACTATGACATTTTTATGCCTTATTATACGATGACATTTTTATGCCTTACTATACTATGACGTTTTTTCACATTTTTATACCTCACTATACTATGAAGTTTTTACACCTTTTTATAGTATGACATTTTTCACATTTTTATACCTCACTATACTACGAAATTTTTATACCTTTTTATACTATGACATTTTTTATTAATTTTTATGCCTGACTATACTATGACATTTTAATGCCTTATTATACAATGAAATTTTTATGCCTTATTATACTATGATGTTTTTTCAAATTTTTATACCTTATTATACTATGACATTTTTTGACATTTTTTTGTCCTATTATACTATGACATTTTTATGCCTTATTATACAATGAAATTTTTATGCCTTATTATACTATGATGTTTTTTCAAATTTTTATACCTTATTATACTATGACATTTTTTGACATTTTTTTGTCTTATTATACTATGACATTTTTATGCCTTATTATACAATGAAATTTTTATGCCTTATTACACTATGATGTTTTTTCAAATTTTTATACCTTATTATACTATGACATTTTTTGACATTTTTTTGTCTTATTATACTATGACATTTTTATGCCTTATTATACTATGACATTTTTATTCCTTACCATACTGTTGCATTTTTTGACATTTTTATGCCTTTTTATACTATAACATTTTTATGCCCTATTATACTATGACATTTTTTCACATTTTTATACCTCACTATACTATGAAGTTTTTACACCTTTTTATACTATGACATTTTTTCACATTTTTATGCCTCACTATACTCAAAAATTTTTATACCTCACTATACTATGAAGTTTTTACACCTTTTTATACTATGACATTTTTATATTAATTTTTATGCCTTATTATACTATGCCTTTTTTTCACATTTATACTGTGACATTTTTTATTAATTTTTATGCCTGACTATACTATGACATTTTAATGCCTTATTATACAATGAAATTTTTATGCCTTATTATACTATGATGTTTTTTCAAATTTTTATACCTTATTATACTATGACATTTTTTTACATTTTTTTGTCTTATTATACTATGACATTTTTATGCCTTATTATACAATGAAATTTTTATGCCTTATTATACTATGATGTTTTTTCAAATTTTTATACCTTATTATACTATGACATTTTTTGACATTTTTTTGTCTTATTATACTATGACATTTTTATGCCTTATTATACTATGACATTTTTATGCCTTATTATACCAATACATTTTTTCACATTTTTATGCCTCACTATACTATAAAATGTTTATGCCTTATTATACTATGACATTTTTTTGACATTTTATGCCTTACTTTACTATAACATTATTTGTAATTTTATGCCCTACTATACTCTGATATTTTTATGCCTTACTATACTATGACGTTTTTTCACATTTTTATGCCTTGTTATACTGTGACATTTTTTATAAATTTTTATGCCTTAATATACCATGACATTTTTTCGACATTTTTATGCCTTATTATACTATGACATTTTAATGCCTCACTATACTATGAAACTTTTATGCCTTATTATACTATGACGTTTTTTCACGAATTTATACCTCACTATACTATGAAATCTTTATGCCTTATTATACTATGACATTTTAATGCCTTATTTTACTATGACATTTTTTCACAATTTTATACCTCACTATACTATGAAGTTTTTACACCTTTTTATACTATGACATTTTTTCACATTTTCTATGCCTCACTATACTGAAATTTTTATGCCTTACTATACTATGACATTTTTTTTTGACATTTTTATGCCTTATTATATTATGACTTTTTTCACATTTATACTGTGACATTTTTTATTCATTTTTATGCCTGACTGTATTATGACATTTTTATGCCTTATCATACTGTTACATTTTTTGACATTTTTATGCCTTACTTTACTGTTGCGTTTTTTAACATTTTTATGCCTACTATACTATGACGTTTTTTCAAATTTTTCTGCCTTGTTATACTGAGATATTTTTTTATTAGTATTTATGCCTTACTATACTATAACCTATTTTTGATATTTTTATGCCTTCTTATACTATGACATTTTAATGCCTTATTATACGATGACATTTTTATGCCTTACTATACTATGCCTTTTTTTCACATTTATACTGTGACATTTTTTATTAATTTTTATGCCTGACTATACTATGACATTTTAATGCCTTATTATGCTATGAAAAGTTTTTGACATTTGTATGCCTTACTATACTATTACGTTTTTTCACATTTCTATGCTTTATTATACCAATACATTTTTTTGACATTTTTATGCCTTATTTACTATAACATTATTTGTCATTTTTATGCCCTACTATACTATGATATTTTTATGCTTTACTATACTGTTACGTGTTTTGACATTTTCATGCTTTATTATACCAATACATTTTTTTGACATTTTTATGTCTTACTATACTTTTATGTTTTTTGACATTTTTATGTCTTACTATACAATTATGTTTTTTGACGTTTTTATGCCTTACTATACTATGACTTTTTATACCTTACTATAATGACTTTTTATTAGTTACTATAATATGAATTTTTACACCTTACTATGCATTGACTTTTTATACCTTACTATACTATGACTTTTTATTCATTACTATACCATGACGTTTTATAACGTTTTTATACCTCACTATAATATGACTTTTTACACCTTACTATACATTGATTTCTTATCCCTTACAATACATTAACTTTTCATGCCTTACTATTCTATTACCTTTTATGCTTTACCATACAATGCACTCAGTCCATGATCTTTCATAATGTTACAACAAAGCAGCCATCTTGCTGGATTTGGTTTCCCTGAGTGTTTTTCCTGAAATCTGCTATATTTTTATTGGATCAGTCAGAAACCAGCCAGCCAATCAGAAGAGAGCCTCAAAGCTTCCTCTCTTGTTGTTACTAGAGCTCCAGAGAGAAGCCTGAGAGAGGAGATGTAAAACCACACTGACATGATTTTCAGTTCTTAAAACCACAAATATATCTTCTTATGGCTCAACACTTCAAATAAAACACAGGAGAAGAAGAAATTATGGATCTTTAATGCAACAGAATACAAACATCATGGTGTGGGATTAATAATTCGTCCTCCTTAGGGGCCCAGGGGCAAACATTTACTGATGGGCCACTGTTGACCCACACTTAATGTGGGCAGCTTCAATATTTCCCCAGACACTCTGAGCTGAAATGATTTGTTGATTCATCAATTAGTTATTTGAGACTAAATTAATTTTAATAATCAATTAATATTATGTGAGGAACCAGCTGCTGAAGTGAGAATATTTTCATATTTACCAGTTTTCTGTGGCAGGAAATTTATTCTGTGTTTTACTGTTGGTTGGACAAAAACAAATATGTGAACTTGGGCTTCAGGGAATAACACACTGTGTATACATTCAAAAATCAACAGTGATTAAAGATAATAATTGTCAGATATATTGATGAAGATAAAGCCTCATAGAACTCACTCAGGTTTTCTGTCTGTTAATGATGGAACCAGTTTGATAAAAACACAACAACAAACAGATCAGGTCTTAAAAGAGGATTTTGGTCCTTCTACAAGACCTGGACCACAAGATGGAGGATAGAGGACCTGTTGATAGTGGACTTACAAAATTCTTTAAATTGCAATGAATAAAACTATGTAATGTGGTATAAACCTGTAATTTTGGGGGGCCCTGAGGGTCTGGGGGGCCCTTGCTCTCAAATTTCTTCATCACTTCCTTACATTAATGTTGTTGACTCCTTCAGTCCTTGTTTTTGAACCATTTTGGTCTAGTTTGAGCTAGACTGAGATGCTCTATGTGGATTCATTCATTTTTAATGATGATTTAACAGATTTTACACACAGACCGGTTCACTTTAAAAACTCTTCATGGACTCAGATCAAAGCTCAACAATAAACTAAGTGACCACACAAATAATCCATTAAAGAACTGACCTGTAGCTTCAGGAGGAAAGACTCTGTCCAACTCTGGCTCCTGGAGTTTAAGATCATAGATTTACAGGATTCCTGACTGTCAACACAAACCTCCTGAATCAGCTCAAAGCTTCACGTCATGCTCGGACATATTTCTCTCTTGATCCCGGCTGATGTTTTTACCTGCTGCCGAGCTCTCACTCTGACTGAGGGATTGGAGCTTTGGCTCAGAGCTTTACTGATTGATTCCCATCAGCTCGGCTCCAAACTTCAGTCACAGCTCCGTTTCTACGATCCTCCGCCAACACCGTCGTCATTAACTGTAATCTTTGGAGAAACTGAACATAGTTGGAAAAGTTCTGGACGGAGACTGTTTTATGTTTCATCTCAAGTTTCTTTAAATACCTCCAGTCCACCTCCTCCGGTTGTGGTCTTCAGTCCAGTTTAGAGGTTCTGCTGCTTCACTGGAGTCTTTCTGTTCTGGAGGCTTCTCCTCCACCTCATGTATCTGACAGCTGCAGTCACTGAGGTTCATGTTTTACATTCAACAGGAGATAAATATGGAGGTGAACCTTTGCCAGGGAATCTTTTCCACTGAGGATACAACTATTTTTGGGTTGAATTTCTCTCTAACTCATTTGGTCTGACCTTCCAGCCGCCGTCTGCGTCACCTTCGGTTATTACTGAGTGTTTGAGTGACTCATTTGTCCCTGGTTGAAGGTCGTCGGTGCTGTGTGCAACCTGACAGGAGAACGTGCAGTCACCGCTCAGGGCTGAAACAAGCCTCATCCTCAGTGCAGTTAATATTCTCCTAAAGAATTATTAACATTAACTATCAGACAATAAGAATCTGTGAAGGAAACTAGAGAAGAACAGAAGCAGGGTCCGTTCATTAACATGCATTTCTATTTTTAGTTATACGCCAACAAATGTAGAGAGATCAATAACCTTGTTTTCACAATCTTTTTTCCAGATTCATTTACATTTTCCTCAAGATTTATTATTATTATTATTTATTTACCATGGAAGAGACTGTCTGTCAGTCTGTTGCTCCTCCACTCAAGTTCCAACTCAAACATCTCAAACACTGTCAGATGATTGTGATGAAATGTGGTTTAGATGTTCATGTTCAACTGAGGATGAACTCTAATAATCTTTCATCTAGTGGCACCATTAGGTCACGTTTTAATTTGTCCAGTACTTTTGTTTATGAAAAAACACCTGCATTAGTAATGAGGTCCTCATCGTCCTCAGCTGGACTTTGTCTGGTCAGCGTTTGATCTGGATTCAGATCTGACGGTTCAGGTCAGATCTCTGTGCTGGATTTCACAAACAAACAACAGACTCAAACTTTGTTGATTTAGCTACTGCTGCAAAAATACTGACCATAAACAAACAAATAATAATTCATTTATTTTTCATCTTTGAGAACTGTGAATCATGTTGGTTACACCCAGTTTTTCCCTTAATCGAGGGTGACCAGATGTCCCTGTTTCGAGACGATGTCTCCGTCGGCGTCTAGCGTTGCGCTTGTTTTGGCCAGCAGAGAGTGCTAGCTGCTAGCTATAGCAGCTTCAGAAGTGAAGCTAAAAGAGGAAGACATTTGTTATCTTAAAATCAAGAGACGTTAGAGCTCAGAGATTCAAGCCAAATGTAATCTTTATTAGACTGTTTCTGTACAAAAAGCACTGGATCACAGAAAAAAACAAAAAAACAAAAAACATGCATCTATTTACAGCATGGCCAGAGACAGAAAAAGAAAAAACCTGGGGGTGTCGCCCCCTCCGTTTGTATTCTAAAGACATTAATTAAACATTGTGCTTTGATATACTTTGATGATATATTTTATATTTCACAAAGATGCAGTTCCTCTGCCTCTTTCACATTGAAGTAAAACATTGAAAAAAGTTCTCTGCAGTTTTTAAAACCAGGACCGTGAGAAGCAAACTTTCTACAACTGTGACAAAATCATGTTTTAGCAAGCTGTTTAAAGGTGGAGTTCAGGTGGAGGTGTGACTGTCTGCTCTGCAGGTTTCATTAGTTCAACTGAAAAAAATGGCTTCTCCCAGAGACACTGGACAGATGTTCACCCAGAGGCCGACGTGGCGGCGTCCGGGTGACGCTGTGCAGTGACTGAAGGTTTCTGTCAGTCCTGCTGGATTTGCATAAAGTCAGAAGTTTAATCTTTTCCGAACCTCAGATCCCCCCCCCCCCCCCCCACCTCTGCTTTCTGTTTCTAAGACGTTTAGACATTCAGGTGATTTTATCCTTTTATAAGTGTTAAAGGGATGAAGGATGATTCTTGTTCTTCCAGCACAGAGTTTTTGGGAAAACAACAAAGTGCATTCATCCAAAACTATGTTTTCTCATCGTTGTCATAGTGATGAATCTGAATCTTTTTATTTCAGGGTATTTCTGGTAATCATGAGAAAAAGATTTTTTTAACGCAAGCTAATTTTCTTGAAATGTCATGATACAGTTTTTTTAAAGGACCAGTCTGGAGGATTTAGAGGCACCTAGTGGTGAAGTTGCGTATCGCCCCCCCCCTTTCCAAGTGTGTAGGAGAATCTACGGAGGCCTTCCCTCTAGAGCCAGTGTTTGGTTTGTCCGCTCTGGGCTACCGTAGAAACATGGTGGTGCAACATGGCGGCTCCGTGGAAGACGACCCCCTCCCTGTGTAGATATGAAGCGCTCATTCCAAACTAACGAAGACACAGTGATTCTTAGTTTCAGGTGATTATTATACAATAATGAAAACATGATTATGAATCTTATTTGACATTTCTGTTCATAGTTTCCTCTAAATCCTTCACACTGGTCCTTTAAGTGTGAGACTGTTTCACTGGGGAACTGATAAATGAGTTTGAATCTTGGAATTATGAAACACTTTCTCATGATTGTGAGAAATCAATAATAATAAATTAGGTTTCATGTAATTTTGACATATGAAATGCATAGTAGCCCACAGCCCACTGAGGTGAGGTGGATTTCTTGTGAATTTGGGATCCGGATCTTTAATCATAAGATTTACGAGATTCTTTTTTATGACACACTGATGCTGTAATTATGAGTTTTAATGTAATCTGAACCATAAACGTTTCATTGTAATTTCTTGTGAGATGCTAAATTATAATCATGTGATAAGGAAGTAATAATTATTTCTTTCTTACGTGAGCAAGGTGCACTTCTGTAGTAAACTCCTGGACTGTGTTGTGATCTGAAAGGCTAACCGCTAACGTAGCTTCTTCAGTTTAACATCAGTGCTATGCTAACGTTATATTACCTGGGGAACCTGAGGGACAAATATTTGGTGCAGAAAAATAAAAGTTATCGCAGTGAAACTGGGGAACGGCTCATCAAATGAATCAAATCACAAACTCAACGGAAACGTACGATAATCGCTAAAACTTCGGCGAATGAAAACCTAAGAGAAGAGTCTGTGTTGAAGTGTGGTCAATCGTAAGGCATCAAACAGGACGTTTGTTTCTTCTAATTCGCCGAACGTCTCCACAGCGGAGTGGAAGACGAGCTCGCGTTACAGAACAGGAACACAGTTGCATAAGTAAATGATGGGGATCGTGTGTGAGGACGAGAACAGCACCATCAACAACAACACCAACATCCATGGAAGTTTCCTTGAGATCAGTGAAAACTGTGGTTTTAAAATCTGCTGCCTGTTTTTAAATCGAACAATCATTCTCACCAAGAAACACAAAGACGAGGGTCGGCTCTAATATTAAGATGGATAAAATATTATCTTCTAAACACCGAGACCAAGAGATACGCTCGGCCCAAAAGTAAGAGTGGTGGAATATTATGACATTATAAGCTTCTGAAATATAAAAATTTCACATGACAAGGATTTGTGCCGTTTTCAGAACGGCAGAAAAAACATATTGGTGCATATCGTTCTAGCTTTCATCTTTTTTTTTCCTTTTTCTTTTTTACTTTCAGCTTTTTTTCTTTTTTGCTAAGATGCATTGCTCTTATTAAGTGCCCCAACAAAAATAGTGCATTAAGAAATAACCATGATTATACATTTCACAATAATACACAAAGGACGAGAAGAACCAGGGGAAACACAAATGATGCTGTTTACAAAAAGTTAAATATCGTATCGGAAAAGCATTTTTATACAAAAGTGATGAAAGCGTTTTTTGACCACGTCATGACGTCGTGTTGTTTTTACAAAAGGGTTAATTCCTCTCACTTGTTCACTCTTTTTACAATATCTAAAAGGTATTAAGACATCAAATGTGTTTACATATATATTTGAGACTATCATTCAGGCCTAAATCACAAAAGGAACTCCCCAAAACATACTTTATAAATACATATAAAATAAGCACAATCAGAAGAATAACAAGAGAATCTGGTACCTAAATGTGATTAAAACTGCTGCAAGCTTTTTCTGCTTAAAATCTACCACTCGACACACCCGCAAAAACAAAACTATTGTACTGGATCAAAATGAGACAAAACCAAACTAAAGTGAGAAGGAAAGGAAAATGAAAAACCTCGACTTTATTCGGACAAATGTTAGTGTAACATCTGTAACATCTGCTCTTCTCTCCTCGGCAGGACGTGTGTTAATTCTCTCTTCAGCTTAGAAAATTAATGCTTTTTCCTCCTTTTTAGCGTAAGAGACAAACATGAATTAAAAGCTATGGTACAGAAAGGAAAATGCTATCAGACGTGATATTGATCAGTGGTCTTTAAAGAGTCTGGTCCTCTGGGTTTTGTGGGAGCAGGGGATTCTGGGATTTCTGATTGGAAACCCGTCAAATGTGGAAAACGTCTGACGGTTTGTCCAGGTTTGTAAAAAGGTTTGATTCTTCCTGGTTTCTGGACTCAGTCCGACTCGGGTTTAGGATCCAGCGGGAGCTTCTGATCCAGCGAGAACCAATCGAATTCGTCTTGTATCTATAACTCCAGTAAGTGGAGATTGTATTTTAGCCAGAATATAGTTCGTAGTCTGCAGCTCGCTGGTGAAGTGTTGACTGTTTTATTTCTCAGTGAAACCTTGTCACCAGTTTTCATTCTTCAATAAAGAGTTTTAACTCTACGATTAAAGGACCATCGTCTGCAGCATGAAACCAACTACAGAGGATTTCTGAACATTTTTTATCTCAAAACAAGTCAAATTAGATCTGATGAGATAAAGGTGATACTGCTTGATGCTGGGCTGGGGGGGTGTTTGGGATGTTCGGCTGAATAAAGATTTAATTTAGATAATAAATGAAATTCAGAAAAATTCAGCTTCATGTCTCGGGTCTGGTTCCAGTCTAATACGAGGAGGTTTCAGCCGGGTCCGGTCGGACCGAGGCCGGATCAGGCCGAGTCCTGGTCTCGGTGTCAGGCCTGTGCTGAACTCCATTAAGGTAAAAAATGATTTGAAAAGTCTTTTAAACTTTAACTCATTCTAAAGCAAGTTTAAGAGTCTGTGAATTCATTTTCATTTCATCTTTCAAATAAATGGAATCCAGAATAAACAGCTGCTGAAAGATAAAAACAAAAAACATCTGAATTTCTAAACGTGATTCTTATTAAAAGGCTAAAACAAAAACAGTGGAATGGTCCTTTAATCGACTGATGGAAGCAGACTGGTCAGATGGAGTCAGGACCTGGTCCAGTGTGAGGTCACAGAAGCTCCCGGTGGCCACGCCCCCTCCCTCCCTGTCTCACAGTGGTTCAAACTGATCTGAGACCTGTTCAGTCTCCACAGAAGAACCTGTTTCATTACTCAGCACAACAAATACTCACACAGACACCTGCCCTCCCACCCTCAGGTCACACCCCTGACCTCTGACCTCTGACCTGGACGTGGAGCCGCTGCAGACGCTGTCTGTCTCAGGTGTTCCTCTAAATGGTCCGAGCCGACGTCTGCAGAGGCTTCATCAGAAAAAGATGAGCGTGATGATGTCATTGTCTGATTTGAGTTTCTCCTCCGGTGGTCAGTCCGGGGTCAGACGGGGTCGGCCGGACTGAGGGATGATGGGAAGGATCATTCTCTGCTGTTGTTGTTGTTGTGGCGTTTCAGGTGGGTGGGGCCGTCGACACTGGGGTATGGGGGGCTCTGACGGGATCTGGCTGAGACTCGTCCTCACATGGGGGGCACGATGAGACCTGCCATGGCTGAATGACCAGAACAAACAGAGTCAGTCAGATTCAACTGTCGGGGGGGGGGGGGGGACCATCACACTGTGTATGTCCACTTGTTTTTACTGTCAATACATATTGATTAGTGTATGAACACAGGCTTCCATTGGTTCCTGCTCATTTCTTCACAGTATCAATATTAATTAACATTAATGTTGATTCAATGAACTTGTTTTAATAATAAACTACGTCAGTGGAGTCAGTGTGCAGATGTTAGACGTTTTCTTGGACCCATGTGTGAAGTCTGGATCTCTGCAGGTCAATCAACATGACGAGCCACAACATTTGATTTCTAATGGAAACCTGTAGAACTTTAAAGTCCAGAATCGACTTCCTATAAGAGAGTTACAGAGGCTTCTTCTCATTTATTACAGAATTAACATTAGTGCTTGATTTGACGACTTATTGGCCGATTGATAAACAGCCACGTTTTCATTTTTCTTTCTGTGAAAGAGTCGAAGTGAAAAGCTGCAACTTTTCAAGAACAAGCTCTTAAAGGAGCAACAAGGATAAAGACTCCATTATAAAGGCTTTACAACTACTTTATTAATTAGCTTGTTAACATTTTATCAATCATTTAGAAGCTGTTATTACACATTAGATAGAAAGGGCAACGGTGACCTGTTTCCTGCCAAATAGTGAGCCCTCCTGGGTCAGTACTGTTCAGCCTCATGTCTGTAGCTGCTGCTTCATCACGTTTGTTCAGTTTCTAACAATCAAGCATCAAATTAAAATATCGAATGACCAAATCCATTCTCTAAGGTCTCAGTAATATTGTTCCCATGAGCTGCTGTCGGCAGCTGCAAAATGAGTGTTACTGTAAACACATCATCATTTATTAATGAGTAATTCTCCTTGTACCAGTTACCAATACTCAGATTAATGAGTAGTAAGCATTAATTTGATCTTGCATCAGTGTATGAAAACTGTGTTATAATTGTTTATATATGATTTTTAAATTAATAACCTGATTATAAACCCTTCACTAACCAATATTTCCGCCATGTTCAAGAGACAGCGACGAGTTTCCAGAGTAAAAAAGAGAGAATCTTAAACGAAGCAGCTTGACTCCAGATTCTGGGACGTTTGAAAGGTTTGACTGTTTCCTCTAAATGAGACTGAGATATCGGAGTTTGAGGAGAGGAGGATGAAAGTGTTGAACATGAATAAAAAGCTCTTAAACTTTAAACTTTATCCCACAAAGTGCCAGAAAGTTATGGATCAACTTTGACCTCAGCTGTTTAGAAGCAGGTCCACACAGAGACAGAGTCTTTATCATTACAGTGGCGCTGGACGTCTACGGGTCCAGACGGGACATGGACGAGGACAGCAGGGGACGGGGGTGCTGACAGGTGGGAGGGGGGGTGGGATGCTCACCCTGGAGGTTGCTGCCATTGGTGGTGGTGCAGGTGGGGGGCGGGGAGGTCTGTGGCCGCACAACAGGGGCGAAGGCGCTCTTCTGTTTGACTGCAGAAACCATATGGACAGGAGAGAATGAATAAGGGCCTATGGGAGGAAGAAGAGGAGGAGGTGAGGAAGGCGAGGGAGTGAAGGGAGGAGGGTAAACCTACGGGAGGAGGAGGAGGAGGAGGAGGTGACGAGGTAACGAGCAGGCAGACGGACAGAGGAGGTGAGTGATCGGTGGAGATGAGGCGGATCGTGCAGGAGGAGGGTGGGGGATGGGAGGATGAGGAAGAGGAGGATGAGGAGGAGGAATGGGTCCGTGCCTCAGATCGGGCCGAGGGCTGGAGGAAGAAACATGCTCCGAGCACAAACATCTGCACATCTGCACATCTGGCAAAGTTGATCCATAACTTGAAGGACTTTTCTTTTCTTATATAAAACCAACCTGATCCGACCTGAGAGCAGCAGCTTCACACACACTGTACAGGTGTGAGTGTGTGTGTGTGTGTGTGTGTGTGTGTGTGTGTGTGTGTGTGTGTGTACACTCAGGTATCTAATAACATATAATAAGGAGATCTTTAGTAAATAAACACCTGATCCTGATTAAAGGGACAGTTCAACAGTTTAGAGATTTCTCTTGTTCCATCATGAGTCAGTCAGTCAGTCAGTCAGTCAGTCAGTCAGTCAGTCAGTCAGTCTGTAGTTATCTTAGCTTAGCATAAAGACTTGAAGTCGGGGGAACAGCTAGCCCTGCTCTGTCCAAAATTCAAAAACACACCTGTGAAGAAACAGACGTGAAAATGTCAGTTTGTGTTTTAGAGGCTCCTGCTCAAACACTCGTGGATTTGATATTTTTCTGGATGTTTTTGTTGCTTTCAGGAAATTTAAACCACAAAGCAAAATAACTGAAATTTACACTGATTATATTTAAACTCTGGGTTTAATTTAATCTTCATCACTTCATTTCATAATTAAGAGACACCATTAGGTCCACTAACAAGGTGTTCTGAAGCTTTCAGTCATGGCACATGATCTTCATCATGTAGTAATTTACTTTTTTTTTCTGAACGTGCAGAAAATTTGACAAAAGTGTAAATTGCTACACAAACTGATGAAGACCATGCAAACACCTGCTAAAGGGACGTCGATGGGAAATTGTTTTGTTCATCGACATGAACTGAGAAAGTAAAACTGGACATTTTAGAGAAAAACTAAAATGACGAGTTAAAGCCTAAAAACTCTTTCATTAAGTAGCTTTTCTGGAGCTTTCAATCATCACTGGTTCTCTGCAAACTCATTCTGTTAATGAAGATCATGTGATATGACTGAAAGTTCCAGAATACCACTAAGACGTTTTAAATGTTTTGATTCTTCTCTTTTCTTTTGAATCACTTTAGAATCACATTTGACAAAATCTCAGCTGGAGGTTTATTTAGTGGCTGTTTTAGCAGCTGGAGCTTTCAGTCACATCTCTTAGTCTTCCTCAGTGGGTGGGGTTTCCCCTGTTATCATGGAAATTATCAAATTTAAATATTTTTTTGAGCATTTTTTCAGATTTGTTCTCTTGTTTCAGTTTTTTAAATGACATCAACTGAAGACGACCATGTGGTCTGATTGAAAGCTTCAAACTAGAATATGTTTGTCAACGTCAGGAAACTTTAAAACTCTGAATTCCATCATGTTCTGTTTGAATGTTATTTTCACTAAAATAATCGTTTTTACTAAAGAGATAATCCTGTTGATCAGCTGTGAAGGTCTTGGGACTTTGGACAGTCAGCTGAGCTGTTTCCCTCTGTTTCCAGACTTTATGCTAAGCTAGGCTAACTACATCCTGACTGCAGCTCTGGACTGAACGTACATGAGACTGATGCACCTGAACATCTCACTCTGCAGCGGAAAGAGAAGAAGAAAACTGCTCGTTCCACAGAGTTTATGAAGCACAGTGTCTGTAAATGATTCAAGGACAGCATTTGAACATGGAATTGTAAAATGAAACGGGGGAATGTAAATGTGATTTATCGCTTCATGCCAACAACTATCAGTCGGTCGTGGATCGCTGCTTCCTCCTCCTCTCATTTCCTCTTTCTTGGCTCCTACTTGTTGTTTTTCTGTTTCTTTTTCCAGCTGATATTAATGGATTCGGCCCAAAGCGTGAATGCATGAATGCATGAAGGATGCGGTGAGGATGTTAGTGAGGTTAGTAGGGGGGGGGGGGGGGGGGGGGGGGG
>NW_019525208.1:504140-508946 GCF_002814215.2 Seriola lalandi dorsalis | reverse complement strand
ACACACACCCACACACACACACACACACACACACACACACACACACACACACACCCACACCCTCGGCGGCGGGAAACTGTAGCTCAGCCAGGCGAGATGTGAGCCCACCTTTTGTTTAGTCGCCAGGGACGACAACATCACCTGGCACGGAGATGCATTTTGAGCTCGCTACCTTCTAAACGAGTCTCGCTGAGACTCGCTGAGCTCTTTGATACAGAAGCCAAAACAATGGAGCGCTCCCCGCGGGCGAGTTTAGACTTTACCGGCCTCCAAAACACACCTGCGCCTTCCAAGCAGCAGCTCCGACTCCAGGCATGTTAATCAGAGCCCGGTGTGAAGTTTCAACAGGGCCGACTGAAAACTACTGAAGCGTCGACTCGTCTCCTGCAGCGGGAAGCGCTTCACTTTTATTCACTCTTATTATTCTGCACACCAGAGCTGCAGCTGTTGAAGACCTGCTCGTCTGAGAACCTCCACAAACACAGGAAACAACGACTCCACATCTCACACACAACAGGAAGTCAGACACGCGTGATCAGTGTCTTGTACTCCAGCTCTCAATATAACACGCCGGGTATCGAACCTCAGCATTAACTTAAAGAAACACTGTTTTCATCAGACCCTCAAGGTACACTTACTATCCTTTTAACAGCTCTCAGAGATCAATGAACCCTTGGTATTATAATAAAGCCTGACTGAGGCTGCCTGGCCCGACAGGTTGGACCTGGTACAGAACCAGAACAAACAGAAAATGTTCGTAGCTGTTGAGAACAGTTGAGATCAACAGATCAAGGTTCACTTACTAGGCTTTTTTCAAAAGCTTTCGGCCACATCAATGTTCCGCCTTTCTTCATTGTTTTGTATTTTATTTATTGAAGCACAAACTCAAATCAAAAATGTGAAAAACGTTTCGGCTGCTTTCAGTAAATACACTTCATTTAACTGTTCAAGATGCCGGCCATGAACCACAACAGCTCAAGTCCAGCTGGAACCAGCTGTCTGTCCTCTGTCTCCTGTCATCTGTTGCTACCCAATAAAGGCAGGAGATGGTTCTCTTCAACTGCTTTCAGCACTTTTACTTCAACTAAAACTTCAGCTGACTGCACTGGATGACTGACACATAAACTGCTTTCATCACATACCTTTCAACCGACACCTCAACACTTCAACTGACACTTGAAATGCTTTCAGTGCTTTCACTGACACTTCAATTCCCTTCAGTGTTTACAAATCAACTGCTTTCATCGCTTACACCTCAACTGCCCCTTCAGTTCCTTTCAGTGTGTCAACTTACATTTCAGCTCACTGCAGTGATCAACCTTCAACTGACACATCAACTGCTTTCATCACATACCCTTCAACCGACACCTCAACACCACACTGATACTTGAAACACTTTCAGTACTTAAGTAAATTCAATGGTTCACTTTCAGCTGACACATCAACTACTTTCATCACTTCCACCTTAACTGACACTTCAACCTTTTGCAGTGCACACACATCAACCGAAACTGAAGTAAAATGCAGTGATCAACCCTCAACTCACACATCAACTGCTTTCATCACTTACACCTTAACTGACACCTCAGTTCTTTTCAGTGCTTACACTTCAACTGAAGTTTCATCTCACTGTAGTGATAAACCTTCAACCAACATCTCAACACTTCAACTGATATTTGAAACGCTTCCAGTGCTTTGACTGACACTTCAATTCCCTTCGATGTTTACACATCAACTGCTTCCACTGCAAAAATTCAACACTTCAATCTTTTTCAGTGCATTAAAATGCAGTGATCAACCCTCAACCTACACATCAACTGCTTTCATCGTTTACACATTAACTGACACCTCAGTTCCTTTCAGTGCCTAGTTTTAGCTCACTGCAGTGATCAACCTTCACCTGACACATCAACTGCTTTCATCAATTAAACTTACACTGACACTCCAACCTCTTTCAGTGCACACACATCAACTGAAACTGCAGTAAAGTACAGCATCAACCCTCAATTTACACATCAACTGCTTTCATTGCTCAAACTCTTAACAACTCAAGTCTTTCAGCGCTCACACTGACACTCCATCTCCCTTCAGTGTTTAAACTTCAGCTGAATGTAGAGATACTTTCAACTGACACATCTACTGCTTTCATCAACTGCTTAAAATGAACCGTTCCTCCCTTCGGCGCTCTATCTGACACTTCAACTGCCTAAGTGCTTAAACATTGAAACAGTAAATTCTGGAACATTTTGTAATCGAGAGTTTGAAGGTGACGCTTCAGATTGCAGGTGGAGCGCTTCGTCTCTCAGATCGATCAGGTTGGTGTTTATTTAAATTAGAAGTGACTCACTTGCGTAAGCAGAGTTGGCGGTGGAGCCGTTGAGGAAGCTGGGGGATCCTGGTACGCCCAGGTTGGTCATACCCGCCGCTCCGTATCCGTTCATGGTGGACGTGATGGTGTTGTAGTTGGACTGCTGAGGCGTGGAGCTCGGCACGTAGCCGCGAGGAGACACGCTGTTCGAGTTGCGGGAGTAACCTGAGAGGAGGAGAGAGGCGAGCGTCAGAGTTCTTCTTCACGTGTTTATACACCGACTGTTTCCTGGACCGGACGACCTTAAACACAACCTGCAGTTAGTGGAAGGAAGACGTAAATAAACACTGTGAAGAAGGTTTTCCACTTTGTGATGTATGTGACGTTAATCAGACTTTCAGTCCGACTGTTAATTTCCTGATGAATCAACATTGTTCCATAAAATGTAAAAAAATAGAAAAAGTGACACCATGAAACATCCAGTTTTATCAGAAGCTGATTAATGTCAGAGAAGAAGAAGAAGTTCTGATTCCTCCTGTTGATCCTGGACATTAAAACATGGACGACTGACGAGGTTTAAGTGAAACACGATCACAGATCAGATCTGAGCTCAGAGGAGTGTCACTGTTCGTGTGTGTGTGTGTGTGTGTGTTCCTCTATGTCTGACCTCCTCGTCGTGACCTCAGCGGTGACATCATCACACCTGTCATTGCTGTTCGCCTGATACTGACTGCTGAACTCCCCACAGGCAAGTCTGCCATTCATTTACCTTAAACCCCCCCCCCCCCTCACCCCACTGATTGACCATCCTCCGAGATGCGTTGAATACCGATGTTCCCAGCAGCACTCAACCTGACCTTTGACCCTCTCATGAGGCTCCCGAGTTCCCACCGACGTCAGCCGAGCTCACTGAGCAGAGCCAACAGTGTGCCAAGTAGCACATTACAGCCCCCCCCACCAAAAAACCCCTCCCCCTACACTCTTCCACTTTCCCCCACTTCCTGGTTCGGGCCAACGCAATTCCCAGCAGGAGTGGCTGATGGAGCGCTGCCCGGGGACGAGGGCGAGGAGAGGCGGCGATGGGAAACACATGTGGAGGAGAACAGTGCAGGGAGCGGTCGAGAGCTGCAGCACGTCACAGAACACACTCAATGGATTGTTCTTCAATAAACAAAAGAATTTCTGAACAAATGGACCCAGAACTTGGTCCTGTTTGTTCTGGTGTGTTCCCGCTCCCGTCCCCGTCAGCGGCGGCGTGGGAAGCAGAGCTGATGCAGATCACTTCCTTCGACCTCACACTCAAATGGAAACATGTGTTTCTGAGCAGAGGCTGATTCTCACTGCGACAGAGACTCCGTTCAGTCTGACGGAGGAAGCTGTCAGAGATCAGCTGACGTCCTGCAGGTGGGGCGGGTCCTCAGCTGCGTCACTGACCCCCCCTCAAAGAGTCAGATCATCTACAGGTGTCAGGACGAGTCACATGACGGTTTCTCTGAGTCCAACAAACAAACGCCACAGCTGGACTGAAACCACTGCACAGACTACTCTACACATCTGGTCACATGACCTCTTCTCACTGAGTGACACAAACACATCTGGATCTGGATTTGATTCCTCGCAGGTAAAATAATCCACACTCAACGTTCACGTCCTGACTTCTTGTTCTGCAGCTTTCAGCCGCACACCATGACCTTCCTCTGAGTTATTTCTACCCACTGACACTTGAACTGCTTTCATTACCAGTTCAGTGTTTTCTCTTGTTGCACGTCACCTCAGTGATGATCTCCCTCCGCTCTCCATCAGCTGTTCGTACTTAGGGCACGTGACGCCACCCGACCCCTGAAAGAGGCTCAGGGATTTGGTTGAAAGCTCTGGATCACATCGAGTTTAGAAAGTTTTTCCATCATTAATAAAAGTGTATTTCACTGCACACACGTGTTTATTTCCTCTTCATACTAATAATAATAATAATAAAAATGATGATAATAATCTTAATTAACATCTTTTACACTCAGGTCCCACAGTCGTCTACAGAGGAGCTCATGTAAACAGTTTAAAGCTCCGCCCAGCCTCCTCCTCCTCCTCCTCCTCCTCCTCATCTGTCAGAGTGAAGACACAAAGACAAGCTCCAGAGGATGAAGACTGGAGTAAGGCCCCGGGTCTCTTCAGGAGGAGGAGCTGACGGCGAGCGTCTCTGGATCAGAGACCTGCGTCCTCCGCCTGATAAGAGCTGGGCTCAGGAGCCGCTGTTTTTATTAATGTTTTAATCACCGTGGATAATATGGCCGGGCACAAAGAGCCGTTTCATACTGGAGACCAGCGGGAGGACGGTGGTCAGACCCCCGGTGTAATGTTTCCGACCGGAGAGCCCGGCGCACATAAACTACACAGTTATGAATTTTCAGCGCGGCCGCTGCAGCCTCGTTTCCCATGACCTCATAGATTCCTGTAAGGTGTTCGCTGCCGGGCTGATGTGAAAAGCAGACGATGGTTTGGGG
>NW_019525208.1:498650-504047 GCF_002814215.2 Seriola lalandi dorsalis | reverse complement strand
GTGGGGGGGTGGGGGGTGTCCGGGGAGTAAAAGCAGCTCTATCTGCTTCCTGTCGACGCGTGCTCACGAGCTGATCGCTGCACGTTTTCCTGAGCGACCGTGACAGAAGCAGAACGCCGCTGACAGGAAACATGGAGGAAACTCTGCTGATGAGTTCTTCTTCCTGTCGTCCAACAGGAAGTGAGCATATGAACCCTCGGAGCGCCGCCGTGTCCAGAAACTATTAGAACACATCACTGAGTCATTAACATCAACACACACAGTCCAGCTGCTCCAACCACTACAGCACCGAATGTGGATTAATCCGCCGCTGAAAGTAGTCCCCAACAGAATCACTCTCTCCTGATGTTAGTCTGACAGAAAGAGATCAGCTGCTGTTCCACGTCACACTTTCACTGTTTAGCACCTAAAAATCTCACCCTGGTCGGCCTGCGAGGCCTCGGAGATGTTGACGGCGAGCTGACTGCTGAACGAGTTCACTCCCATCATCCCCGAGTGAGCGGCCGAGCCGGTGAGAGACGGCAGCTGGTTGTGACTGCGGGGGACGCTGTAGAGCGCCTCGGTGAGGTCGGCTGCTCGCTTCAGGATGATCTCCTGCACACAGGGAGAGAGGGGGAGGAGGGGGAGGCAGAAAGGGGCGGGGAGAAATAAAAAAGTAATGAAAACAATCAATATTCTTATTCTGCTGAAGATCATTTAATACAACTGAAAGCTCAAGAACTTCTGGTGATGTCACAACAAAGCAGTCCCCGCCCCTCATTATGTGGGTGAGCTAGCAGCTAGCTGTGATAGAGAGCCGGCCAATCAGAGGCTCAGAGATCAAATCTTCAAAACCTCTAGTGTGTGAGATATAGGTCCTTTAATAGAAAGGAGAAGGTGTGTGAAGGAACCAGTTTCCTCAGGTATGAATCAAACACCTGCAGCTGCTGACTCACCTGGTTGTTGTGTGGCATCCCGTACAGAGCTTCAACCAGGTCAGCGGCTCGCTTCAACAGCACCTCCTAAAAGAGAGAGAGAGAGAGGGGGAGAGAGAGAGAGAGGGAGAGAGGGAGAGAGAGAGAGTTTTATTTAGAAAAGGCTTTAAACAGACTCTGGTTTTTATTCTGAAAGAGTTGAAATGTCGTTTGACTGGACGCCTCTAAAGATGAAGCTCAGGAGGTGACACACACTCCACTGAGTTTAACAGTATTACTCAAAGGCATCTGGAGCAAATAGGCCACGCCCACTTGTACCAATCAATATAGCTCCTCAGATTTTGGTTAAAAAAACTTGCTGCTTGTTAGAAACTGGTGAGATTCTGACACCAGCTTCTGTGGCGCCCCCTACAGGTCGGGCTCAAACCGCCTGTCAATCAACCTGTTGAGTCTCCGCCTTCACTGTGACGCCGCCGCCGCGGGAAAACAGAGACGAGTTCATTACACGACCTCCACCCTTAGATACAGAGATGGAGGGAGGAGCTGACGGAGGAGAGGAAAGAAGAAGAGGAATCAGTGAGAAGGCACACACACACACACACACACACACACACACACACACACACACTCTCTCTCTCTCTCTCTCTCTCTCTCTCGCCCTCTCTCGCCCTGGGGCTGTTTTCCCATCAGCCCACGGGAGAGGAAACGTCCAATCTCAGCACTGGCAGCTCAGTGTGTCGCCACGGCGATGGAAGGGCGGATAAATAGATAAATACACACACACTTTATTACACAAACACAAACACACACATTAACACACACAGGGGAGTTTAAGAAAAGAGAAAGGATGAATGAAAAGAGAAGGAAACGAGACAGAAAAGAAGGAACTAAATAAAAGAAGGTGAGGGAATGAAAGAAAAGAAAAAGAAAGGAAGAAAGGAAGGGGTGAAAGAAAAAGAAGAAATAATAATAAAGAAAAGAAAGAAGGAAAGAAAGAACAAAAAAGGTAAAGATGCAAAAAGAAAGGAAACACAAGGAAAGGAAATAAGAAAAGAACAACAGACAGAAAAGGAAGGAAAAGCAGGAAAGGAATAAAAGAACAAAAGGAGAGAAAGGAAAAAGTAAACAGTCTCAGGAGTGTGACTGAAGGTGTTTTTTCACACCTCAGCCTCAGGTGAACACACACACATCACACACTCACACACACACATCACACACTCACACACACACTCACACTCACACTCAGACAGCTGAGGCTGATCAGCTGATAGAGAGAGGAGACAACAGAGAGGAGGAGCAGGGGGAGGAGGAGGTGTGGAGTCCCTGAGGAGCAGCAGTGGGGAGGTGGAGGCCTCTGCTGGAGGTCCCTGGGGTATTACAGCCCAGAGGAGGGCGAGAGACACTCAGAGACAGAGAGAGAGAGTTGAGTGTGTGTGTGTGTGTGTGTGTGCGTTGCAGTCAAACAGGTCTGACATCAGGAGAGACTGAGAGGAAAAAGAAGAACAATGAAACATATGACTGAACAGACTGAATCAGCTGCTGACGGAGAGATGAGGTAGAAAGCTCTGGAAGTGAAGTTGTAAAATAAAGTCAAATAAAGGCAGCAAAGACAGAGAGAAAGATAAACTTACGTTCTGACCAACACTGAACACAACCACAACAACAACCACAACAACAACAACCACAACAACAACAACCACAACAACAACCACAACAACAACAACAACAACAACAACAACAACAACAACAACAACAACAACAACTAAATAAGTTTAATCTACTTTTGAACTTCAGTAAAAGGCTCCGTTCACACAAATCTCTTCTCCTACGTTTCCTCCTCCGTCAACACGACTCCGACTTTTTCGAGCAGCGACAAACGGAGACTTTTGTGTTTTATTCTGAGAAATATTAAGAATGTGCTGACAAAGCATCCTTTGTCAGTTTTACTTGAGTGAAACTTCCTTTTTACTTTTACTAAATGTTTTTCAGTGTAGCTGCAGCTCGGACGTGACAGGACCTGAACACTGTTTCCACCTCTGGTAATTGATGTGTAACTGATCCTGAACTATTTCTCTGACAGTCTTTGAACTCAACATTAGAGATTCAGCTGCTGTTTGAGTTGGAGAGGAAACGTTCCTCTTGTCTCTGGGCTGTCAGAGCGAATCACCTGCTGCTCCGTCGCATCACATCTGCCGCAGTTTGCTGCTTAAGTCGGAGGGTTTTTATGTGTGTGGAGTATCGGAGAGACGCAGTGAGAGCTCAGAGATTACAGGGGATTTTTATTTTTCTCTGGATCGGACCAAGCGCTTCTTTTTTTATTATTTTAAATTTCTGGTGGAGCTGCAGCGTCCAAACAAATGTCTCCTGTGACTCAGAGGAGAAATAGTGGAGTGTTTCCTCAGTGCTGGCAACAAACCGGCTTTCGACAGGGAACCACACAAACACACACACACACACACGCAACTCTCTTTTCCCACGACAGACGATGACCTCGAAGGAGACGATCCAACACACTCTGATGGAAACAGAACAACATCCAGAGTTTTTTCTTTTCTCCTAAACTAAATCCTCACATCCAGCGACCTGACGCACAAGCTGACACACAACAGAGACAATAAACAATCAGTAGAAACACACACACACACACACACACACACAGACGGCTGCTTCACATATAAACTGTGAAACTTCAGTGGACGTCACGTTTACTGACTGAACCAGCAGCTTGTGTTCAGGTGGATCTGATGCATTCAAGTGTCTCACCTACAGTCAGTATTAACAAACTGAAACACTTCACTCTAAAAAAGGTGTTTGTAGATTTTATTTGTGCTAAACACAGTTTGATTTTTACTTCAGCTCTTCAGGAAGTTTGTAAGAGACAAAGTTCTGCCTGCAGACGAATCCTCCCTCTGTTCCCTCCTTCACAACATGATCAACTCTGTTCATGGAGGAAATGACTTTCACTCTTCACCTTCAAAAGAGAAGAGATAAACTGGAGGAGGAGGAGCAGGAGGAGGAGCAGGAGGAGGAGGAGGAGGAGGAGGAGGAGGAGAGGAGGAGGAGGAGGAGGAGGAAGAGGAGGAGGAGGAGGAGATTCCTATAATCACACTGACTTTAAACCAAAGATCCTCTATGACAGAAGATGATTCATTACAACCTGCACCAACGGTAACGATCGCTTCTTCATGTCAAAACACAACAACTAATATCTGATCAACCCACAACAAGATCATATCAGTCTGTTTTCCCTCCAAAAACAGTTCAATAATAAGTGATTGATCCATGAAGCAGCAGAGAAACAGAGAGAAGAGATCTGTGCTGTGAGACAGACACGTCTGAATAAAGTTATTTCCTCATGATCTGTTTGTCATTTTAATGTTGAACGTTGTGAAGATCTGCGGCTTGTGAAAAATTGATCCAGAACATTTCAAGGGAAGAATGTTTCAGCTACTGACACGTTTTATGGAGTTAACAAGTTGATCAAACCTTGGTTGTTTGAATGGGAGGAGGGACGTCTATTGTGTGTATTATGTGTATTTACACATTTTGTCTTCTTTTTTTATTTATAAATTATTATAAATCAAATTATTATGAATAAGTGTTGATGGAGAATAGCTTTTCTTATTTTCTATTGAATTCTATTGATTCAACATCTAAACCCAGTGATGTAAAGATGATGAAAAAATAGATTTAGAAAAGTTGGTTGTCATGTTGTGAATGAAGAATAAATATTTTATTTGCAGTTTAATTTGAGTTTCTATAGTAAGAAATGTGACAGGACTGACTGATGGACTGGTCACCTGTGTTCTTTTTGAAGGATGTGCATGTGGATCCTCAGTGTTTGATTTTCCTACAGCAGAGCTTGTCAGTAAATGCAACACTTCATGAGTGCACATGTTTATGTCAGTTAGTGGCTTTAATGCACTTTAAGCACTTGAAAGCAGCAGACGTTCCATAAAGCTGCACTGAGCTGGTGATGTGTTCACAACGCGTGGGAAAGACGGGAGAGAGGGAAAGAGTCAAACACTTTCCTCATGATCAGAAAATAAGTCACACAATGACGACAATGTTTACTGAAGCTGGTATTTTCCGTAGTAAGTGAATGCAACACGAGGTTCAATCATGAGTCAGTGACAGAAACAGAAACAGTAAAAACTGGTTTGATTGTGTGTGACAGGTGAGGTAAAGGAACAGTCCCATGTTCAGTGAACGCAGCGGAGAAACTGTGTGTGTGTGTGTGTGTGTGTGTGTGTGTGTGTGTGTGTTTGTTTTCAGTGAATGAATGGCCTCCTGTCAATCAACCCTCCCCAGCAGCATCCCTCTCTATTGTAAGACAATCTGTCAGCCTGCTACTGCCAACACTGTGTGTGTGTGTGTGTGTGTGTGTGTGTGTGTGTGTGTGTGTGTATGATACTTACACATGTGTGTGTATTCTCAGGTTGTTTTACAAACACATGAGATTCATTACATCCTGTCTTCCCTC
>NW_019525208.1:494692-496008 GCF_002814215.2 Seriola lalandi dorsalis | reverse complement strand
GGGGTCACATGAGGCAGATTAACCTTAACAACCTGGAAATTACCGACCTGGAATAAGAAGGTTCCCGCTCTGGAACCTGTTTTTAAAAACAAAACAAAAGGAGGCGTTCACTGCCCACACAGGAGGTGGGATTTATAAAAACAAACTCTGACCCACAGTTTGGAGAAATGAATGATGAAGCCTCTCACTTCACATCACACGTCAGTTATTGATCAACTTCATCAGAAACAAACCAGCTCAAATCTCAAATCTACTTCTGATCAAAGGTTCATCAACGCTGGGGGGCGTGGCCACACAGACACCCACACAGGCCGAACGGAGGCTCAGCTCGCAAAGGACAGATCATTTCCCACAGTGCACTTGTCTTTCATTAACTGACACACCTCCGGTCGACGTGAGACACCTGAAGTCTCCAGGACTCTGTCCAGCTGTTCACATGTGGAGCAGCTGAAACCAGACCGTGGACGTTCATCTAATCTGATGATCTGACTCCCGGCAGACTTCAGCCCGGGTCACATTCAGATAAACATTAAAATATGGAGAGAAGAAGAATGTGGAAATTAAAACACATTCCTGCTCTGTGGATAATTAATTTAAATTGGTCCAAATCCAAGGTTTCCTCGTTTGGTATTTCTCCCTCTGTGTCAGATCTACAGTCATTTAATACGACGTCTGTAAATGTTTTCAAAGCAAAATAAATTCATCGTGTCTCTGCACCATCTGGGTTTTGATTTACTAATTAATTTTAAGATATTTTTTCAAAGAGGAACTGAAACATTAGAATTCATTTTAATTCATGAATCACCAGCTTTACAGAGCACAGCTGCGACTGTTCGACACCAACAGCACTAACAGTAACAATGCATTCTGGTGGGAACTATTTTCAGCGGCGGATTAATCCACATTTGGTGCTGTAGTGAGTGTTTGAGGCAGCAGGACGGTGTGTGTGTGTGTGTGTGTGTGTGTGTGTGTGTGTGTGTGTCCATGGTCACAATCAAAAGTTGACGCTGTTTTAAAGGAACGATTTATTGTTTCTGAATGATGGAGATCTGAATTAATAAAAAATAAAACGTCTACTCTGATCTATTATTATACATTAAACCACCTCGATATTAAACTCTGCAACATAAAAGTGATGAACACATGAATCATCAGTGATTATAATCCAGTCATAGAACAGGTCGATTAGTACAAAGTCTGTTGTAACATCAAGATCAGCTGCTCGGTATTTAATCAGCTAACGAGCAGAGATCACAGCTGATAAAAGATGAGAGGACACTACAGGACTGAACACAAAGGTTCAAGAGGAGGAGGAG
>NW_019525208.1:493592-494223 GCF_002814215.2 Seriola lalandi dorsalis | reverse complement strand
AGGAGGAGGAGGAGAGCGGTGGACCTCCAGATTAGCGATTATCAGGCGGAGAGGTATCCTAATGATGTGGGACATGGTGTGGGGTTAATTTCATTCACAGGAAACGGATTGAAATTCAGCTCATGAATTGAATATTGCTCATTATTCTCAATGAGAGCAGGAAATCTCCTCATTCATGAAGTGGGCTGGAATTATTAATCCCTGAACACTTGGACCCCCCCCCCACCCCCCCCGAGTCTGGATCAGGGTCAATGATCAGAGCTAAAGATGCACATGCAACACGCCGAAGACGGTTAATGTCCAGCTCATGGTTCACGTTGCTCATCTTACTGGCTGATCTATAAAGCTTTAATAAACAATGTATTAACCATTAATAAACCCATTAATTAACAAACACAGACAGACAGACAGACACAGTCAGCTGCTGCGTTCACTGACCGCGTCAACAACACCTTGTCTGTGTGAACTGCATGTTTGTGATCATAATAATAAAAAGTCACAGTGTCGACGACATCACAGCTGAAACACTCAGATCAACAGGAACAATCTGAAATGATTTCAGCCTGTTTATTATATTTGTTTCTTATCTTTATGTTCAGTGACAAAAGAAGGACGAGAGAGAGAGAGAGAG
>NW_019525208.1:488900-490523 GCF_002814215.2 Seriola lalandi dorsalis | reverse complement strand
ACGTTGCTCATCTTACTGGCTGATCTATAAAGCTTTAATAAACAATGTATTAACCATTAATAAACCCATTAATTAACAAACACAGACAGACAGACAGACACAGTCAGCTGCTGCGTTCACTGACCGCGTCAACAACACCTTGTCTGTGTGAACTGCATGTTTGTGATCATAATAATAAAAAGTCACAGTGTCGACGACATCACAGCTGAAACACTCAGATCAACAGGAACAATCTGAAATGATTTCAGCCTGTTTATTATATTTGTTTCTTATCTTTATGTTCAGTGACAAAAGAAGGACGAGAGAGAGAGAGAGAGAGAGAGAGAGAGAGGGAGTGGACGTCCATGAAGCTACGCTGCTAAGCTAACAGGTCTGTCACCACCCTCACCTCTTCTACAGCTAACAGTCCCTCTACTGAGCATGTGCAGACTGCGTAACTGAAAACATTTACGTGTCCGTGGTGACTGCAGCTGTCCACGCAGTGTTTAGTGTTGTGGTTCCCAACCCCGGGGTCGGGCCCCTCCAAAGGGTCAGTAGATAACTCTGAGGGGTCATCACATGATTCATGGGAGAGGACAGAAGAAGAAACTCGTAACCACTGGTTCAATCGGACTGATGTTACTGTGTGTGTTCCTACTGAAGATAGAAATCTATAAATTAGACCATAAATATCAAATTCTGTTTAATAATAATAATAATAATAATAATAATAATAAATAAATGTATATCATTCTGTTTTCTAACAAAGACTTCCACCTGCTGAAGCAGCTGTGCTCTGCAGGAGAAAACAGGGCGGTGTGGAAGGGGTTAACTCAACATAAACCACAGCGGCCATGTTTGTTGTGATGAAGAACGTGTGGCCTCTTCATCACTGACTTGTTTATAGAGTGGAGTCTATATCACAGAGACTCTGATACACGCTGCTTGTTGTTTTCTTCTCAGAGCATCATGTGATCCTCAGCTGATCGTTTGTTTTTCAAAATAAAATCTTCATCTGACACACGTCTGTAGAATAAATCAGAATACAACATCTGCCTCACAATTCTACTTGAGTAAAGTTCTCCATTAAAACAGCAGCTTTTAAGTTATTGATGCTACGCTAACAGTTTCCCCCTGCTTCCAGTCTTGATGCTAAGCTAGGCTAAATGCGCCTCGTGTTTCTCTCTGAGCTGATTCCAGACCAGTTTCTACCTTTCACCTGAAATCAACCTGCTGTTTATTCTCCGATTTCTATGTTCAGCTGAACAGACTCTCTGCCCGCCTCCTCCCCCTCCTCCCCCTCCCTCCACCTGACGGCGTGCGACGAATCAATCAGCTCGGTGTCGCTCCGCCTGTCCACAAACCAAACCCAAACATCTCTCTCCATCCCTCCTCCTGTCCTCCGCAGCGCGCCGGCTGCAGGTGAAAACAAACAGGAAGTGACAGGCCCAGTTAACCCGTCGCTGCTCGGTCACATGACCACGCCATCCCGCCGCCTCGCCGGCTGCGACCCAACAGCTCGCCGCTTTGCTTTTTCCTCTCGCTCTGATTTCTCTCTTGTCCAAAACAGAAAAAAAAAAATCTGCGGTCTTATTCAGTTTTCTTTTGAATAAATAAATATTTAACAGGCTGGCGGGAGGGGGG
>NW_019525208.1:479008-488880 GCF_002814215.2 Seriola lalandi dorsalis | reverse complement strand
TGTGTTTGACGTCCCACTCTGGCTGCAAATCAGGCCATCAAAGGGCCAGACAATGTATGCTCACTATTAGTATCAATTTACAAATAAACTGCTTTTTTGGTGACTGGATCTCCGATGTCAGATTTTGATAAATGGTTTCAATTTGGCAGCTGCTTTCGAGTGTCAGAGCCCATCTGATGCTCGCCGCCGCCGCCGCCGCTCGCTGCCTCAAAGAATCTGCCTCAGTTAGCCTCACAGTCGGCAGCCGCCAAAATAATCTCTTCATACTAACCAGAGCACCTGACGGCTGCACGGTGGGTGTGTGTGTGTGTGTGTGTGTGTGTGTGTGTGTGTGTGTGTGTGTGTGTGTGTGTGTGTGTGTGTGTGCGTGTGTAAAGACAGGAGCTCAAACCAGGATCGTGTCTGTTTTTACAGATTTCACTGCTGATGTTTTTCTACATGAATCTTAAAGGAGCGTTTCTGTGTTTTTTACTCCATTAACTGGGATCACACTCGCTTCTCTTCACTGACTCTTTCCAGCTGCTGCTGTTTAATGGGTTTTTAAATGTGCTTCTGCTGCTTTTCTCTTTATTTCACCACAGATGAAAATCTTCCTCCTGCACCGGCTTCAGATTAAACTGTGAACGCACATGAACCACGTGAGGTCAGTCTGTGTTCGTCTGAAGAACGTGACGCGTGAAGGAAGAAGAAGTAAATAAAGAAAGTGTCAGGAAGTTGTTGATGATCTACGTCACAGTGAGAGAACGTCTCTAAACTTCTTCTTTGTTCAACAAACACCTCGAGAAATTCAGTTCACAGAGACAGAGAGAGGAAAAGAGGGAGAAAGAGAAGAAGAAGAAGAGGAAAGAGGAGATGATGGATGAAGCTGATATCTGATACATGATCAATAATCTGGGATCCAGAGGAGTCACCTCTAGTCACCTGCTCCGTCCTGACTCTCCATATTCATCAGGTCACACATCGCGGCTTCCCCTCGCCGCCTCACGCCGTCCAAAGCTTGGTCCCCGCCAGTCGAGGGGAAACAAAACGCAGTGCGAGCGGCGGCGGCAGGATTTGCTCCCATAAACAGCTGTTCCCTGTTTGAAGGATCGGGAACAATCTGCCCCGCTGGCAGCGAGCAGCGCCGCCGCTGCCAAGAGTGTACTGAGCAGAACCAACAAATCCAATCAGGCAGCTCCGCTCGGGTCCTGCGCTGCATTAAATAACACAAGAAGCCTTAAAGTCAGCGGTGCAGGTGGTCTACGGCAGCCACACAGGGACAAACTGCCACTTCAGCTTCCACCTGCCTTTAATGTGGCTGTAAAACCTGATTACACACTCTGACTGACAGGTGCATTCTGGGTCCTACCTGCCACACAACACAAACTTCCCGGCCTTGAACCTGACCTCTGACCTCTGACCCGAGCGAGCGCACACAGCAGCGACTTAATGACTCGTCTCCACTGACCTTAGGTAACCTCTCGGGGTCCCCGGGGTGGCGAGGGATGACCTTCTGTAACCTCTGGAAGCCGTAGTCGATGGTCGGCTCGTTCAAGGCTGTGGGATGAACAAGAGGGAGAGAGAAAGAGAGAGAGCAGCGGTTAGGAACAGAGATGAACTCGAGCTGACACACACACACACACACACACACACACACAGTTCGTCAAACAGAATGAAGAAGATCTTTAAACCTGCAGAGATGAGGAGATTTACTATTTCCTGAAAATCTGGATCAACAAACACCTGAACACAACACATCTGCTCCAGATGTGCTGCTGCCTTCGAGGAATCCTCAGAATCCTCATTCATAAAAATCACAGTTATATTCAGACTGTGTATGAACTTGCTGTAACGTTTAGGAATGAATTAAATATTTAAGGAGTCACGGCTCAGACAGAAGAGACACGTTCATCTTCAGTGAAGAAGGGAAACAGAGTCTCGTATTCAAAGTGAATGAATCAAACGTCATTAGAAACTCAGTGCTGATGTTGGTTTCCACCAGGAGGAAGCAGCAGCTCCGAGGATCAGCTGACGTCTCTGACAGGAAACCACAGTTCTTTTATTTCATCCTTCACTTGAGACATTTGTTAAAGCCGTCGGTCCGACTCAACAAACACAGCATCACCTCTTTGGGACCATTTTAGTTTTAAAAACAGACGAGACGAACAAGTTGTGAAAACCACATCCTGCTGAGCTCGCCACGCCGGACAAGCCCCGCCCAAATCATCCCAAAAATAAAACAACTAGTCACACCTTCGTCCAATCACCCGACACTAATGAAACACAAAGAAATATACTGAACAAAACAACCAGAACTTTGTCTGAATAGATAAATGTACAAGTTTCATCTGATCTTTAACAAAACAGACTCAGACTCTGTTTCACACGTAGGAGAAAGATTAGAAATATATCTTCTTTCCTGTTATCTGTTTCATAATGTTTTAAACAAACATCTGTATCTAACCACCGTGTGTGTGTGTGTGTGTGTGTTTGTGTTTAGGGCTCGGGGTCTGAATCTGAATGTATTATTATATTAAATCATCGTTCTGTTTTTTGTTGATTCATTTAATTATTTTACACTGTTTTATCTCATTTTTTGAAATTACACCTCGTTGTGACGTTTCTCTCTCCTGATGTAAAACATTTATTTCTTATTGTTCGTTTTATCTTGTAAAGCAGTTTGTGATTGTGTTTGAAAGGTGCTGTTCAAATAAAGCTCATGATGATGATGATGATGATGATGTCCTGACATGATGATAATAATAATATAAATATCTGTGTGGTACATTAGAGACGATGCATTTATTTTTTACAGTGCAGTTACAGGATGAAGGTTTTACTCTCTGATCTTCAGCGTGTTGCTTCTTATTAACAGTGACCACTAACAGAGAGAGAGAGAGAGAGAGAGAGAGAGAGCAGTGTCAGCTGCTCTCTCTCTCTCTCTTATCTTCCTGCTGTTTATTAAGTGTGAGACCTCACACTCCACCTGTCCTCCTCGCTCTCGCCTTTTCACCACTAATTCAATCCCGCCTCCCTCCACTGAGCCCCTTTCTTCTCTTTTTCTTTCCTCCACTCATTCACCTCCACAAACACTCTGCCTTCCTCTTCCTCCTCCTCCTCCTCCTCCTCCTCCTCCTCCACACGCAGCGAGCGGAGCAGGAGAAACACCCGGAAATGAGTTGGGGGAGATACTTCTCCATAATCAAGCCCATTAATCATAAAAGGCTGTCAAATTTGACTTTGGGGACAATTTGTCAGCCGATCTCGGCCACTCGGCTTTTGTCAGCGTTGGCTCTTGTATTCTGTAAGGATGATTGACACACCAAATGCCGGTGAGTAGAATAGCTAGTTTGCGCTAATATGCATAACCGCGGCTTTCATGAATAAGAATAAGGCAGCTATACAGCGGCGCAGAGGGGTCTCCTTCAAAGGGCCCCGCCGCCGTTTGTCGCCGGCGCTCCAAATAGATGTTATTACCATTATAACAATATTTGTTTTCTTTCCCCGGGAATGGGCGAGCGCGAGCTGCTAAATCAAATTTGTCGGAGCTCGTTTCGAGCGGCGGAAGGCGGAGGAGAAAAAGGGCTTTCAGGCTGCGACTGGGGTGGGGATGATATCTGAAGGGTGACAGAGCGCTGAGGGACGTGGCCCTCGCCGCAGGCTTCCATGTTGGATTTCTTGCCTCCCCGCCTCCCTGAGAGGAAGCAGAGAGCGGCGTGGCCTGAATCTATTACCTCCGCCCGCCGCCGGTGAAAGAGGGATTCATTGTTGGATCCCAAAGAGACTTTTTGGGGGGATGCAGAGCAGCGGAGGATGAATGGAGATAATGCATCAGGACGACACGAGCAGCAATCAGCGATGAATCCCAAACCGGATTGTTGCCTCTCGACGCCGCGTACATACATCCCAACTTATAAAACAAGTGAAAGGCACGATGGGAACTGCTGTGATTGAATAAAAAACCCATTTACACTCAGAGAGATAGGGGGGGGGGGGGGGGTTTAACTCTTCATCTGTATCTGAGGAGGAGGAGGAGGAGGTTTCTGATCTGTGACCTCGTGGCCTTTGATACAGATCCACTTACTGCAGGTCCGACCCCTCCACTCTGCAGGTACCAGCAGGTATTTATGGTCCGTGTGACGACACCGGGACTAAAGTGGAAATACGTCTCCGTCCACACGATTACATTTTCATTTTAAAACTCTTCTCTTCCTACGTTTCCTCCCGACGTCCACACGACTCTTCAAACCCCGAAAACACTTAAAACTCCCGACTGGACCAGCTTTATTCTGAAAACTCTAGGGTTGTGTTTTATTTTGAAAACTCTGGGGTTGTGTTTTATTCTGAAAACTCTAGGGTTGTGTTTTATTCTGAAAACTCTGGGCTTGTGTTTTATTCTGAAAACTCTGGGGTTGTGTTTTATTCTGAAAACTCTGGGCTTGTGTTTTATTCTGAAAACTCTGGGGTTGTGTTTTATTCTGAAAACTCTGGGGTTGTGTTTTATTCTGAAAACTCTGGGGTTGTGTTGTAGTCTGGACGGACAGAAACTGAGACCTGTGTAAAGGATGAGGTCACACCGGCTCGCACATGCTCAGTGTAGTGACTGCTCAGGTGTGTGTGTCTTCAGGTGATACTAGTCTCTACAGTCACTCAGGTTAAAGACAAACTCTTTACACTGAACAGCTGACTGGAGCAGAAAGTGACATCACTACAGATCCTACAGTGTTTCCATCATTATACTGCGTCACACTTCTTTCCTCTTTTAGGGTTCAATGATGATTCTTTCCAAACTTCTTTTAAAGTGTTTTATTTTGTAAGTCTTTGACAGGAAGGTGTAGAGAGACAGGAAGTGGGACAGAGAGCAGGGGAGTGACTCAGGAGACTACGCCCTGTCTGTATCTATAGATATAGATATCACAGGTCAGCTGTTTTTAAAAGATAAAAACTAATTTCTTCACTTCGCCTTTCACTCGCTCTGAAATGTTGCACTTTGCTTTTCAGCACTTCTTTTAAACGTCTTCTTCTTTAATTATTCATTATTTTATTCATTATTTTATCTAATTTTACCTTCAAGTGTTTAATGTTTTTCATTTTACATCAACATGTTTTTATGTCTATTTTATGTTTTTTCTATATTATTATTATTATTATTATGAATATTGTTATTATTATGAATATTATTATGAATATCTCTTCTATATTTTGGAGTCTGGACTCTCCCTGTCCGAGGTCTGACTGGTGGTTGTTGACTCTTGTACATGTCTTGTACATGTTTAGCCGTGTGTTCGTGCTGGGATTTGAACCGGCGACCTCCTGCACGAGGAGCCTTCTCTCCTCAGAGACGATCTGCTGCTCAGATCACAGACGGAGGGAGACACAAAGACAGAGACAGAGGCTTTTAATGAACCTCTGGACAGGCGGCTCAGAGTCCACCCCCCCTTCCCTCCCCCCTCCCTCTGCAGAAATTAAGCCCATTACGTCCCCTTATTAAAATCTCGCTGCACTTTGACCCCAGCGCCCCATTGGCTGCCTGCAGGGCCCCGCGCTCCTCCCAGCCAATCGATACCGGCTGCCTCCCTGCAAAGAGCCCGAGTAATTGGAGAGCGGCGGCTGGCAGCGCGAACCCTGACCCCCCCCACGCATTACACCGCCCATATGAAGACAGATTGCCTGATTTAGTGTAAACATATGCTGCAATTCCAGGCATCAGTGCCACTTTCTCCATCGTAATTTGTATTGATTTTTCTCTCCCTCTCTTTTCTCTGTGTGAGGAGCTTTTCTCCTGCTGTCTGATGTTTTTTATAAATCACAAAAGGAGGAGAGGAAGATAATTCAGAGGTGGGGGGTGGTGGTGGGGGGGTTTCTTTATATATTTAATCAAGTATTTATCGCCCTCTGTGGTTGGTTCTCTCTCTCTCTCTCTCCTCGCTGTGAAAGTGATCAAACGGTTGGTCGGCGTCCTGCTGAGTGGAGCGCTCTGTTATCAGGCGACTAAGTGACTGTGGTGGGGGGGGTGGGGGGTGGGGGGGCAGGTTACACCATAAACTAATTTCTTGACGGTGGATTTGCAGCATGAGAGGAGACGCAGCGAGCAGGAGGTCAGAGGAGGAGGAGGATCCTGTTTGAGTCTTTACGTCCGTCACATTAAAGAAAGTGTCACGTATATAAAATATGTGTCTGTCCTCCCTTCTTCTGCTTATATCATTCAATATATAGATTGAATATTATGGGATGTTGGTCGGACAAAAAGAGACTGAGGCGAGAATTTATTAATCAACTTCTCAATAAATGAAAATAAAATTTGATCTGGATTATTTTATTTCCTTAATTCAGTTAAACTATATTTTCTGAGTTTTATTTCCCATCATGAATTAAATAAATAATAATAAAATAATTGAAATAGTAAAAGCTGCTTCAGTCACTGAATCTGTCTTCGTCTTTATTGTTGTTTGACACGACAGGAAGTGGATGATGTCTCAGTTACTGTCAATCAAACACCATGAGAGCGACAGGAAGCTGATGGTGATTTCAACAAAACGTCTCAAGTTTGTTTGTATTCGCACCTTTCAAAATAAGAGCAGGCTAAATGCTTCAACGCAGGTCTCTTTCCCAGGAGCCTTTGCGTCCAAACCCATTACCAAAGTCGATCAATGACCAATCACAGGTTCCGTCCAACAGCCTGTTCCCATGGTAACGCATGGCTCCTCTCACACAGTCAGACACAACCGGCCCACCTGAGAGGGGTCAGAGGTCAAAGTCGGAGACACGACAGAGTGACACGACACAGACGGGAAACTTTACAACCTGACCCCCCAGAGTCTAGACCTGGACCACCACATCCAGAACCCTGCACCCTCCCAGACCCGCCGCTGAATGCCTCACAGCGTCGACGCTGTCGCTGTGAGCCAATGAAAACGTCCAGATGGAACTATTCAAAACAAACTGCTGAAGGTGAAAGACCTGGAGGTTTGTTTACAACCTGTCTGATCGTCTGATTGGTTGGTTTCTGACCAGTACTGAGTGACATCACCATGTTCTTCTAACTGATGGATGAAGCTGAGAGAAAGAGGGGGGGCCCTCAGGGCTCTCTGGACTCCACTGGATCCTGGTCTTTGTATAAAAACCTTCATGAAATTAAATTGTTGAAATTTAAGATAAAACTCCCAAACGAGCTCGTTAAGATTGAAATGACAGTCAGTTCAGGTGAGTCTCACCTGTGCTGAGTCAGTGACAGAGGAAGAGAGGAAGCTGAGGGGGAAGCTTCCTCTTCCTCTCTGCTCAGCCTCAGATCACTGGGCTGATAACGGATCAGAGGATCAGAGCTCTGGAGGGAGGACGCTGGATTACTGCTACATCTCTGCAGCTCATTACCCGCTCGCCGCGGCTCCCACAATCCACCAGGCCTCCACGCTTCAGAGGAGCATGTATACATTCACTAAGCCTCTGTTTACATCCTGCTCCTCACAACTGTTTACATTTATTTATCCCTCGCTATTTTTCATTTGCTGCTTCTCAGCGGCGCCGCTCGCTCGCTCTCTGAGTGCGAATCTGTTTTTGTCCGTGTTTACCAGCCGGAGATGAAATATGCACTTTGGGGGATCCCCGCTCACCTTTACCTTTTTGTTTGTGCGCTGATGGCCTTGTGGAAGGCGCAGTCATGTCCCCGATGAGCCGCAGATTGACTTTATCTGCTGCGGCTCTGCGTGGTTTGCTCCTGTATTACACTTATCATTTCAAATAGACTCCATATTCCATATGAAACACGCCGCTGAGTGGCGACTCCCCCGACACCTTTCAAGACGCGTCTCCATCCCGCTGCAACATGTGCCGCAATTTCCTGGCTCCCCCGGCTGTATGATTGATACAGGTCAGAGCGGCGTTTGGCCTTGCTGCCCGCGGATCGCCGCTGCTGCTGATTCCTCACTTCCTCCGGGGGGTGGGGTCTGACAGATGCACTACATGCTGAGCCTTAAGTGGACGGGCTGATTTGTTTTGCTGCTTGTCAAGTGGCCAACTGGCGTCGGCTGTTGATACGCCGCCATAACACCCAGGATGCATCTCTTCAGCAGATTATTGATCTGCTGTTTTATTCCTCCACTTTCAATTCATCAGTCAGTCGTCGCACAGAGGAGGGGACACAAACAACAACAACAACAACGAGACGCTGCGTTCGGTCTCTTCACCACACGAAGCCTCAAACATCTGATGTTGTTTTACAGTTTTCTTCTTCTACTGATCTAAACTGTGTCAGTCCGTCTCTTAACTCTTCCCTCCTGTCCGTGGCGCTCAGCTCATTGGTTCCCACTGAAGAGTAGTTTCATTTTTTTATTTATTTCCAACACACTCCTCTGGTCTCTCCTGGTCCTGGTCTCTCCTGGTCTCTCCTGGTCTCTGGTCCTGGTCCTGGTCTCTCCTGGTCTCTCCTGGTCCTGGTCCTGGTCTCTCCTGGTCTCTGGTCCTGGTCTCTCCTGGTCTCTGGTCTCTGGTCCTGGTCTCTGGTCTCTGGTCCTGGTCTCTCCTGGTCCTGGTCTCTCCTGGTCCTGGTCTCTGGTCCTGGTCTCTCCTGGTCTCTGGTCTCTGGTCCTGGTCTCTCCTGGTCCTGGTCTCTGGTCCTGGTCTCTCCTGGTCCTGGTCCTGGTCCTGGTCTCTCCCTGAACACAGTGCTTCATGTCTCCATTAGAGGGACAGTCATAATGAGATCAGATGTAGACGAGCCGGCGGTGACAGCTGGACTGTTTCCGCTCCTCGTGGCGGCAGATGAAGGTAATTTAAGTGATTTAAGGAACAAATGATGAGACCCCCCCCCCCCCCCCCCCCCCTCCCCCAACACCTGCCAGGTATTCTCAGAGCTGCAGGTAACCTGGTCTCGTCCTCACTCCTCTGTTTGTCTGGGGACAGACACGTCGTCTCTGTAACCCAGATGAACATCTCGCCTCCTGTCGTCCCGCGGCTCTCGGGACCGGAGTGACAGAAGAACGCCAACGCCCCTTCTGCTTCCTCCTCCGAGAGCCGCCGCTGACGCAACGACCACTGTGATTAGAGGGAACATCCGCCCAGATCCAGCATGTTAATCAGCGAATAATTACCTCCCCGTGATTAGAGCCGAGCGGCGGGGCTGAGGAGGAGAGGACTGCCTCAAAGAAATAGGCCCCCCACCTGAGAAGTTATTATTTTCTGGAGTGGTGGCCGAAAATGCCCCCACAGAAACAGCTAATTACCTGACATTAGTTCCACGAGTCCCCGTTCCCTAAGTGGAGCAGTGCTCTTTGATATATGAAATGTGGTGCGTCTCTGCTGAGGGGGGAGGAACTCCCCCGGCGGAGAGCACACTTCTGCTGTCTATTAAAAGAGCAGAGCGCCCAGATCAAAGACGACGAGACGAGCCGCTCCTGTTGTTTCATTAGCGCCGTGAGATCGCCGCTCAGTGACGTCTCCTCACATCAGGTGTCACGTTCCAGATGTTCCACCCTCACAGTTCAACCGTGTGACGAGGTCAACAGGAGAGGACAGACATGACGACTGAGCAGAGCTGAACCTGAACAAGAACTGAGACTCAGGATTCAAGACTCTGAGAATCTTCTCACTTTTATTTTTATTTTATTCCCACGTGTTGTTTGAAGTTCTGTTTCCTAAATCCATTTAAACATGTAGGTTGCAGGTTATTGAATTCATATACAGCCTATATTCATCTATATTTGTTTGTCCTATTTATTTATTTATTGTGAAAACCCTCTGACTGTTTCCTGCCCCCACCAACTCTATAACCCCCCCCCCCATGTGTCAGGGCCCGGGCTTCGTGGCGGTCGGGGGGGCCTGAGCTGCCTGTCAATCACAGTTTAAAGTTCATGAAATTTCTATGAGCATCGATTGCAGCTGGGGCGAGTGGAGTGGGG
>NW_019525208.1:475848-478988 GCF_002814215.2 Seriola lalandi dorsalis | reverse complement strand
GGTGTGGAGGGTTTTAGTGACTCCACTGATTGATAAAGTGTCTTGCTTTGAATTTCTCTCCTCACTCGGCCGCTGTGCTGAGATCAGTCTGAAGTGGCGGGAAGTGAAGCTGCTGCAGAGGTGAGACAGGTGAGTGCGGGTGAACTCAGGTGTGAGGCTTTAAATCACAGGTGAAGTTTATTTAAAACATCTGCCCTGTCCCTCGAGGCGTCAGACAGATGTGAGCTTTCAACACAACGTTTGGACAAACAGTTAATAAGTTAACAGTTTTTTCCATTATCTGTTAATTATTTTTTTTAATTTAGTTTCTCGATCAGTCGCAGAAAAAGACTCTTCTTCACCTTTAACAGGTTTTAAACATCTACACTTTTACTTACAGGCAGTGATTCTATTATCTTAATAAAAAGGTGAAACAGCTTCATATGAAGCCAAACTAAGACATGAAGGATATAACTGCTCCACAGGATTTACTACAGGACAGCTGGGGTCAGACAGGTGTACCTAATAAACTGAACACAGTGCTGTGTTTAAAGTTACAGAAGAGAAAATGTTACTGACTTCTGTAAAACACAACAACCAGCTTCTTTATAATGTGTTTTTATTTGAAATGATTGTCTTTAGTCATTTAAGATGTTGTTTGCAGCTGTTTTAAAATGTAAACATAAAAATAACACGTCCTGATTATTTGGGATAAAATATGCCAAAGATAAAACTCACATGACTAAATGGAGGGAAAATAAAGGAGTGTATTGAGGGAGGGGTTTATCTAAAAGTTTCCCATCATCACGTCTGAAAAATAAAAACCTTACAAAGAAGAATTTTGTCGTCAAGACTCGAGCGGAAGAAAAGTGAAATTTGGGGTTTTTCAGTTTGATCCGCAGTAAAACATTAAAGTGTGATTTATGTTGTGGGTGGTTTTCCCTCCACGTCACCGTGAGAGGACGAGTGTTCGGTTCCTCCCTCTCTGACTGGAAGCTGATCCTGAGCCCGTCGCGCATAATTGCCTCCATGTGTTACTGTGACAGTAATTAAACAATAAAAATTCAGAAGTCAATTAGTGAACGGTGCTTCACATGTGTCAAGAGGACGAACGGGAACAGAGAGAGAGAGGGGGGGGGGGGGGGGGGGGGGGGAGGAGGGGTGATAGGAAAAAGAGAGAGGGAGCTTCCACCTCTTCTTCCAGAAAAACTTTAGTGGTTCAGATTCCAGGTTTAACTTTCGCCTCTCGGTTACATGTTCACAAGACCTTTAGCAGACCTTATGGAACAATCTGCTAATGCCTTCCATGTGTGTGTGTGTGTGTGTGTGTGTGTGTGTGTGTGTGTGTGTGTGTGTGTGTGTGTGCGTGTGTGTCGGGGGTGGAAGAGTAAAACGTACAAAGTGCTTCATTGTGTTTCCAGTGGTGCTGATAGGAGCTGCTGCCAGGCCTGAGCGTTCAGAGGCCGAGAGCTCGGAGGAGTTCAGAGGTGTTTAAAAGACGTCTGTGCAGAAGTTCAGTACAGCACCGTCAGTTCAGCACAGCACCGTCAGTGTATTACAGCACCGTCAGTTCAGTACAGCACCGTCAGTGTATTACAGCACCGTCAGTTCAGCACAGCACCGTCAGTGCATTACAGCACCGTCAGTGTATTACAGCACCGTCAGTGTATTACAGCACCGTCAGTTCAGTACAGCACCGTCAGTTCAGTACAGCACCGTCAGTGCATTACAGCACCGTCAGTTCAGTACAGCACCGTCAGTGCATTACAGCACCGTCAGTGTATTACAGCACCGTCAGTGTATTACAGCACCGTCAGTGCATTACAGCACCGTCAGTGCATTACAGCACCGTCAGTGCATTACAGCACCGTACGGCACGGTGCATTACAGTGTATAACACTGTGGTACATTTCCTCAACTAACATTCCTACAGTGAGATAATGTGGAAAGAGCTGGAGCTTCCGTCTGTCGCAATATCTCAGTTCAAATCCAGAACAAGCGCAGAGTCTTTCTCCTGAAAGGAATCCCTTCAAATTACACAACAGTATAAATATTACTATATAATGTGTACTGTGGACATTATATAGTAATATATACTATGATATATATAGTAGTACATAATGTGGACGTGGAGTAGTCTCAGGACCAACCTGGTGTTTGTCACTTCAACTCAAGTTGGTGTGTTTTTACAGAACATTATGATGTCACAGTGACCCTGACCTTTGACCTCTGGCCATCAAATTCCAATCAGTTCATCCTTGAGTCCAGGTGAGTGGTCTCACCTGTAACCACGGCAACAGGCCCAGGTCTGATGAAGTCACATGAAAGAAGCTGAAGTGGTGATTTTCTGTCACCACAGGTCACAGGTCATTAGACCCAGAGTCCCTGATGAATCCTGAGCCAGACTTCCTGAAACCTGATCCTGAATCAGATTCCAGTCTGAGGATCCAGGAAGTGAATCCACCAACCGTCACATGAGCCGGAGGGAACGTGAGGAGGGCGTTACATCACGAGAGATGTGACCGTCGTGTCCTCACACACACTGAATCCAGCGGGCGAGCAGCTGGATCTGAGCGACGCTCCCACAGAGACATGAACACCAGCAACATGGAGACGAGGGAGGACGCATCACGTCTCACTCCGCCCACTGACCGGTTATTTAGAAAACAGACGTTAAATAGGAGAGCCGACCTCTGACCTCTGAGATCCATGTGACTATTTTTAAGAACGGAGCTCATTATCTCTGCCGGACCCTCTTCCTCCTGGTGTGTGTGTGTGTGTGTGTTTGTGTGTGTGTGTGTGTGTGTGTGTGTGTGTGTGTGTGTGTGTGTGCTGTAGCTGCATGTGCGTCCATTAACATGTTTGACTCCCACAATCCTCGGCGACACCCTTTAAATCCATAGGTGGAGAGAACATTTACTCTCCTGCCTCAGAGGATGAGTTTGTTTTTCACAGGATGAAAACACTGAAACTCCTGCTGCTGATCATCTATAGGTTGTGATCACTGATCAATAATCATTTATCTCTTCTGATGACATCACGTGACGCTGCCGCAGCAGAGATGATCTCATGATCTCAACACCTTCACTCGCCGACAGCAGCCACACCTCTGCTCCCAGCAGGCCTCAGGGAGGGGATGGAGATCGGGGGGGGGGGGGGGG
>NW_019525208.1:475480-475569 GCF_002814215.2 Seriola lalandi dorsalis | reverse complement strand
CTCCTTTTTCCTAGTCCCCCCCCCCCACTGTTCTCCCTCTGTGGAGCTGCAGATCCCCAGGTGCAGCTGCAGGGGGGGTGGGGAGTGGG
>NW_019525208.1:461309-474978 GCF_002814215.2 Seriola lalandi dorsalis | reverse complement strand
AAAACAGAACCAAGGAACTACAAAAACTACAAAAACTACGGAACCAAGGAACTACAAAAACTACAAAAACTACAGAACCAAGGAACTACAAAAACTACAAGAAACTACAAAAACTACAGAACCAAGGAACTACAAAAACTACAGAACCAAGGAACTACAAAAACTACAAAAACTACAGAACCAAGGAACTACAAAAACTACAGAACCAAGGGACTACAAAAACTACAAGAAACTACAAAAACTACGGAACCAAGGAACTACAAAAACTACAAAAACTACAGAACCAAGGAACTACAAAAACTACAGAACCAAGGAACTACAAAAACTACAAGAAACTACAAAAACTACAGAACCAAGAAACTACAAAAACTACAGAACCAAGGGACTACAAAAACTACAAAAACTACAAAAACTACAAGAAACTACAAAAACTACAAGAAACTACAAAAACGACAAGGAACTACAAAAACTACAAAAACTACAGAACCAAGGAACTACAAAAACTACAAAAACTACAAAAACTACAGAACCAAGGAACTACAAAAACTACAAAAACTACAGAACCAAGGAACTACAAAAACTACAAAAACTGCAGGCCTGCAGAAGCAAAGAAAGGACGGGCACAGAGCTGTGGAAAGAGAAGCAGTGTGGAAGCAGAAGGAGCTGATGAAGCAGCAGCGTGTCTTGATGGCGTCAGACTGTGGTACAGAAGTGTTGGTACACTGAGGAGGTAGAGGAGTCTCAGGTGCAGGAGGAATCACTTTAACTCCTCTCTCCTCTCACACTCCTCTTGTCATTCCGCTCAGTGTTTTTGCCTTTGGCTGATTTTTCAGAGCGAAGCCTCGGGATCAGATCCTGAAGCTGCTTTAAGCTGCACAGAGGAAGAGAGAGGGAATCTGGGAAAACACTGGGATCTGCTGCTCGTCACTTCGCCCTCAGCTGCACCTCCTCTCTGTGGCGTGAGGAAAGGGAGGGAACGTTCACAGCCCGCCTGACTTTTAATGAAAGAAAGCTTCACCATCATGGATATAACGCTGCACCACCGCCACACAACTCCTGCTCTCTGATTGGCTGTCAGGTGTCCGTCATAATCATTCACCTGTCCACCTGAGACCCTAGATCATACTCGTACTGATACTGATGTCACATGACCACTTAACGAGCCCTGGAACCTCCTTAAGAACCTCTGGAACCGGGGAATACCGGAACTGTCTTCAAAACCTCTGGAATCTCTTCAGCTTCCTTCAGAACCACTGGAACAATCAAGGACCTCTGGAACCTCCTCTGGAACCTGCTCACGCCTCCTGGAGGCTGCCAGAACCAAGGATTATTACAATCTGCTTAAGAAACCCCTGAAACCTGCTCAAGGAGAACCAAGACCTCCTCAAGGACCTCTGGAACCTCCTCTGGAACCTGCTCACGCCTCCTGGAGGCTGCCAGAACAAATATTCTCTCAGGAAAATGATTCAGTCTGTTCTGTTTGCAGGGTCATTAAGAGTGTTTATGTGGACAGACTGGAGGCCTGGATTCCTCCTGGATTCCTCCTGGATTCCACCTGGATTCCTCCTGGATTCCTCCTTGATTCCTCCAGGATTCCTCCTGGATTCCTCCTGGATTTCTCCAGGATTCCTCCAGGATTCCTCCTGGATTCCTCCTTGATTCCTCCAGGGTTCCTCCTGGATTTCTCCTGGATTCCTCCTTGATTCCACCTGGATTCCTTCTGGATTCCTCCTTGATTCCTCCTGGATTCCTCCTTGATTCCTCTTGGATTCCTCCTGGAAACCTCCAGGATTCCTCCAGGATTCCTCCTGGATTCCTCCTGGATTTCTCCAGGATTCCTCCAGGATTCCTCCTGGAAACCTCCAGGATTCCTCCAGGATTCCTCCTGGATTCCTCCTGAATTTCTCCAGGAGGTTTCCAGGATTCCTCCTGGAAACCTCCTGGATTCCTCCTGGATTTCGCCTTGATTCCTCCTGGCCTCAGTCGGATGGAGCAGGATGTTTGCTCCTCAGTGTGTTTCAGTGTAAACTCCTGAAGGAAATGACATCATGATGCTTCTCCTCTCCTCCTGAATTATCCACAGCTCGCCTGTTCAGTGTTTTAAACCTCGGCTCATTTCAATTTCATGAACACAACACGCTGCTGGCACAATGAGCGCGCTCTGGAAACGCACACTGATGCGTCCCCGCTCTTAAAATATGGATGTGTAAATCAGACGAACCGGCGATGTGCGTGCACAATATGGCCGCCGCTCTGGCAGGAGGAGCGGGGGGGAAGAAGAAGAGGGAGACTTGGGAGAATTACAAAAAACTGAACGACGTTAGGATGCAGCCACCTGTCGGGGTTCAGCCTCGCGGTGCCTTCAGGGACGCACAGTTTTGTTGTTTCCCTATCAATCAAGCTGGAGTCAGATGTTCATGTTTCCTCATTCGATTTGTGGAATCTGTCTGCTGAAGGCGGCAAGCCGAGGATCCTGGGATTTAAAGGAGCAGAACACCAGTTTTCATATTGTATTTTTCATCGGTGTGAATGAGGCTGGTCCCAGTTCAGTTCAGATTGTTTTAACTGTTGGATTATTTACTGCTGCCATGTTACACCCTCCTCAAACTGAGCTCAGTGTCTCATTAAACTGTTATATTAACATATTTTCATGCTGCAGTAAAAGTGTTGAATGCACATTAGTCTGGATCCTGTTTGGAACATTTACATGGAACCGCCTGGTTATTCATTTCCCTGTTTACGTGTGTCAGTGTTAAACACCTGAGAGTGAACACAGTTTGGTGTCTGGCCGTCCAGATTCATTATTGTCATCACTGCGGAGCGACGACACATCCACGACCTCCTTTACCAAGTCAGACTTTTATAATCGGCGCTGACGACGTACTTCTCAAATCCAGGATGATCCAGTTTCTCAAACCTGGATTCTTTTAACTGATTTATCTTTTTAAAATGTTCATCCCACATTTTACATCTGGATTTTCTTACTTAATTACAAATATATATTGTAAAAGTCTTTTTCCTAATTTCCATATTTTTCTATAAATCTCACATACAACCTTTATTTAATCCCTGAGGTCAAGATGAAAACTTGAAACCTGAAGCTGAGATAATCCATCACAGTCAACATGGTCACATCTGTGAATCTGTTCTGACATGAAAGGAAACTGAAGTCTGGAATTAAAAACTTCTTCATTAATTTGAGTTTTTCTCTGTTCTCTCAGATTTTGGATTTCTCTTTTTTGTTTTAGAAAATCAGAGTCTAGAAAAGAAATTACACAAAATATCTTATAATTCAAATTTTTTGTCGTGTGGGACGTTTTAGAAGCTTCTGTTTACTGCTGCTTTTATTTTTCTCCCATTTCTTTTAGCATGTGTTTATACAGTACAGATGACTTTAATATGAAGCTGATGCCATACGGATGAAAACCTGCCGGTCTGGCCCTTTAGGCTCCTGCAGGCCTTTGCTGCATGTTTCTGAGGAGAACACTCTCTAATGGAGATAACAACGGGCTCTATTCACAACACGCCTCTGAGTGAAAGCAAAGCTCGCAGCTCTTGTCAGTGCTATCTGTAAATGGGATCACAGATTAGCATTGCAAAAGGAGGCGGCGGCGGCGGCCGGACCGTCCATTGTCAGCATCCGTCTCATCCCTCCCCTGCTTCGCCCCGCCGTCAGAAGAGGCGGCGTCTCCAACAAAGACGAGAGCGAGAAGAAGGAAGTGGTGAGGAAGTGGTGTTAAACAGAAAGCCTGAACACGCTCGCCTCTTTCACGGCCCGATGCTATGACATTTACTTATCGCACTAAACAGCTTCAATCTGACCTTTCTGCTACTTTGAATGACATCTGGATATTCTGACGGAATAATCGGGGACAGTAAAAGCACTGATCAAGAGACAGATAGGGAGTCATCGGACGGTACATGTGGACGGCAGACAATGAGTCTGAAGGACAAGCAGAGGAGGATGGGACCGACACACCGGGGAAAATGTTTACTTCACTTCCAGCATGTAGCAAGAGTTCACAGTCAATAACACGCCTGATCCTGTTGGTATCAACGGGACTGGAGTCTAAAGACCTTAAACCTTCCATTAAAGCTCTTTCTCTATCCCACAGAGCGTCGGGTTAAACAGAACCAACTCGTGCTGTTGGTCCAAAAGTTTCCAGAGGTCAGAGCTGTCAGGGTCAGTGTGTAGGAAACAGGAAATGGAGAGTATTTCCATTGGAAGTGATCAGGAGACGTGTGTTTGGACTTAAAAGCTCCATGTAAAACAACCACAGCAAGAGGCTTCAGATGATTCACACACTTCCAAATTATGTAATCAATAAGATATTGGATATTAGGTTCAGCTTTGTGATCAGTAGATACAAACTCTCACGGGACGGTGCTCTTATTCTCATATATTCTCATATCATCATTATCTAGTAATAAGATCTGGATCTAATGGTAAAGAGCTTGTAATTATTATTATTAATTGTTATATCATCAACAATAAGTTTTTTCCTCAGTGTGCTTCTGTACAAATCAACAACTATGAGTCCAAACACAGCAAGAATCATCCCTCCTGAAATTATAACAAAGTCTTCATCTTGAGAAAGAGAAAACAACAACAGCAGCCGGACACAGTTTCATTCATCATCATGAAATACTCCAGATTCTTCTCTGTCAGACCAGTGTTAATCAACCAGGATCGCTCCTCGTGTTATTTGTCCTCGTGTTATTTGTCCTTGTGTTATTTGTCCTTATGTTATCTGTCCTTGTGTTATCTGTCCTTGTGTTATTTGTCCTCGTGTTATTTGTCCTCGTGTTATTTGTCCTCGTGTTATTTGTCCTTGTGTTATCTGTCCTCGTGTTATCTGTCCTTGTGTTATTTGTCCTCGTGTTATCTGTCCTTGGGTTATTTGTCCTCGTGTTATCTGTCCTTGGGTTATTTGTCCTTGTGTTATCTGTCCTTGTGTTATTTGTCCTTGTGTTATTTGTCCTTGTGTTATTTGTCCTTGTGTTATCTGTCCTTGTGTTATCTGTCCTTGTGTTATTTGTCCTTGTGTTATTTGTCCTTGTGTTATCTGTCGGTCTTACCCGTGTAGACGAAGCGTCCCGGAGCTCCTTTGCAGAACTGTTTGGACTTGTAGGACAGCGTGACTTCCACGACCCCGGGGATGTGACGAGGGGGAGTCTGGACCCGGATGGCGTGAGGGGTGATGAGCTGGATGATGAAACATAAACACAAACACAAACAATCGGGGTCAGAACAGTCGAGTATTTTGTTGTATTTTGGTTGTAGAACTATATGAAAGATGAAACATGACGCACATTTAAAGAGCAACTTTAATCTTGTGGTCGTCACTGAACTGATGTGGGATCTAAACACGTCTGTATACACAGTGCAGTGACATCTGAGAGCAACTTTATTTATCATTGTTCCAATGGCAAACTACTGATTTATAAGTACGAGCCTCCTAGGTTTCCATGACAACGGAAACAGAAAAGAATTAGGGGAAACAACAGTCCATTGATGGGAAAGTTGGTTAATGATACCTAACGCTGTGTCGTTATATTTCACAATCTTGTAACGTTTACCATCAGGCAGAAATAAATCTAGCAGCACATGAAATGATCACTATGGATCTGGTATGGTGATTCTTAGTGGGCTGTGTTGTTCTGGATGAAGGGATCCCTTCAGGTTTTGAAATATTATACTGTAAACAGCAGGAAACACTTTTATGAGCAATGGAGGAAGTGATTTGTGATGAAACCCGTAATTTGTTCTCCATTTCTGTCAGTGCGAGTCGGACGCCACATGTGGTTAGAGCAGAAATGAAAACTGGTCTCAGCAGATATTTCAGTGTTGAACTGACGCTGCAGTGATGTGCCTGGTGCCTGTTGCATGCATCATTTGATTTAACTTGAAAGTCTGTAGGAAGGCAGCTCAACAGATGATTTAAAGCCAAATAACTAAAACAGTGATACTCAACAATGACGAGAGGATGTGTCACCTGACAAAGCTTTGGTGTCAGACAGGAGTCACTGATTTACTTTGTTTGTGAGTGAGAACACCGGGACGTCTTCGGTTCAGACCGACATGTTGTTTTAATGGTTTGCATGTTCGTTATCTGCTTTTTTAATTGTCTGATCTATTATTGATGGTTCTATAACGACTCTCAAAACCTTTCTTAATTTTCATAAGCGAAGATCAGAACCGAGAACAGTGTGAAATGTCTGTCGCTCCACAGTCAGTGTGCAGAACTCGTACTGGTGCTGATTTGGCACCTGTTATTTAACAGTGCAGTAAAAACCTGCAGCACCAGATTTCTCTCTCTATAAAAACTTTCCCTTCCTCCGATCTGGGTCAGTGTGCAGGGGGATGCTGGGCGTTGGAGTCCGTCTGCTCTCCACCAGACGACACTGATCAAAGTGCGGAGCGTGTGATGTGAAGCAAACAGCGTGTGGAGGTATATCTGTCTGTCTCACGCCTCCTTCCCTCCTTCCCTCCTTCCCTCCTTCCCCGCCAGGTGTTCTGCTCTTCTGGACCCGCTTCAATATTTCATGATGCACCGTATGCGCCGCTTCTCCTGCAGCTCTACACGCACTAAATCTACATATTTTTGGGGACATGCAGAACGGCTGCAGATACAGATGCAGGTGTGTGTGATGATGAATGTGTGTGTGGATGAAGAAGATGGAGAACATGGTGTTTGCAGCTGCTTTCAGAAACCCCCCCGATCAGGTGATCACAGACAGAAGCTCCGATCAGTTATTGATTAAATCTGATAAACTCACTGTCATCATTAAGAGAGAGCAAATGAAAAAGAGAAGTGAAGCACTTTAAAGTGTTGGTGTGTAGACATGGTCACAGGTAAATATGACACCTGTTCTCTCCAAACTACAAACAATTACTTAATCAATTCTCCAGTCTACAGAAAGTTTACTGAGTCATTTATGCAGCTAAAATGATCAATATTCCCTTATTCTCACAAAATAAGCAGCAGGTTAATCAATAATAGATTCAAAATGAGAAATTCTATCTATTTCTTTGAAGTATTATTATAAATAGAGGATTTCTAAGTACAATTTCTTCTATTTCCAAAAAAAAAAAGCCGAATTTCAAATGTTGTAGCTGATTGAGGTGAAACTATCAGTCATGTTTTATTGAGCTGAAAAGTATTTTTATTATCAGTTTGTTTAGTCTGTAAAATGTCAAAACTATTAACAGATTTCCATCATAATGACCAAAATGACTTATTTAGCCAAAAAACTCAAAACAGGAAAAAAAAGGAAATTCATATTAAAGGAACTCTAACCGGCACATATAACTATCTATCTATATATCTACATATAGATAGATATATATATCTATCTATATATACATCTATATATATATAGATATATATATAGATGTATATATATCTATATATATCTATAGATATATATATCTATATATATATCTATAGATATATATATCTATAGATATATCTATAGATATATATATAGATATATATATATAGATATATATATCTATATATATATATAGATATATATATTCCAAAACCACATCTGGCATCTGTTAGTTGACCTTGAATTTTTGTAAGAAATAAAGATGAATTTTGTGCTCACCTCGCTCCAGACCAGCATGGTGCCGAAGACGACCTGCAGGCCGTCGAAGAAGTTGTCCCCTATGAGGATGACTGTGGCTCCGCCGGTCGTCCAGCCCTCGCTCGGACTGATGGCTTTGATGCAGGGCGTGGCTGCTTCGGAAACACAGGCGACACGAAGGAAACATGAGACCGTTAGAAACTCAGACAAAAATAAATCACAAAAACATCGACTCTTCTAATCCTGTGAAACAGTTTGGTTCAGGTCAGCTAACGGTTAAACACAGAAGCTAAAAATACAGCTGCATCTTTCAATTTAGAAGAAGGTGTGTTGATATTACAGTTCAATTACAGCTTAAAAAAGTTTAGTTACAGAGTTTCATTGAGATTCACACTCAGTTCAGTTTTAAACAGTTTGTTTAAGATTAGCTTCACATTTTTGTTCCTGTTGAATAAATTAAACTTTTATACTTTGTCTGACAAATTTTCTACCTAAGTTTTCTCTAATTTTGAAGCTCGAGAGGAGGAGTGAATTAAAAGATTAAGAAAGATTATATTTTATATATATATATATATATATACACAGTAGTTAACTTGGGGTGCTACTTTGACCCTGACTGTGACCTCTGACCTCCAACCAGACTGTTTACCCTAAACAAGATTTAACAGTTTCAGAATAAGACGTCACATGTTTAACTAAACAGCAGAAGTTACAGAGAGCTTCGGTCAGAGCTCCCTCCACACAGAACAGATCCAGCAGCAGCCTGTTAGTCCACCTTTACACATGCTAAATGATTGGTTTTTCCAATGCCACAGAGATCAATAAGGGGCTCCACATAAACAGCGTCTCCGTGATGACTAGACTGTTGTCCGACAGAGTCGAGTCGATTCAGACAGCGGACCGCGAGCTGCGAGGAAACAAGACGAGGCTCCGCCGGTTTACAACCTCTTCCCGGACCGCGAGCTGTTTTATTGGGGGGATGATTTGATATTCCAGTCAGAGCTCTGAGTTTCCTTTTGTTTACTACGTGAGCTGATCCATAAAGCTGTGTTTAGACTCTATTAAACATCCCAGTTACAATTTTCACCACTATTAGCAGAGTAATGACCTTCTACCACGAGTTACTGGCAGCACAAGCCCATGAAAAGGTAAATGTGGAGAGTAACTTTTATAAGGAGAATACACACACTTAAACATCTTATTTGATTTAGATTTTTATTCATTTTGGGGACACGGACAAAACCTTTTTTCCCACCCGGGAGTTTCTACCATTTTCTATCTCAACAAATAGTTTCTGGTTTGTGGAAATGTGCAGCAGTGAGCAGTGTGTAGTTCCTGGTGCACCTCAATCATTTCAGGAGAGCAGCAGTAGGCGTGCTGGACACTCTGAGCTCTGAGCTCATTGGTTCTTACTGAAGACGTGAATCTTCAGGTATGTTTTTTAAAAAGTCTCAGTAATTTCCTAAAACAGCGGCTCACTGTAGCTTTTAATCAAACAAACAGGAAATAGTGAATTTGTGGGGCCTATTTTCAGTGGCGGATTAATCCAAATACTTCAGTGTTGATGGACATGGACAGTCATGGTGCTGTGAGGTCACAGCATCAGACGGTCACAGCATCAGTTTGTGAAAGTCACTCAGAGTTTGCAGATGAAAGGAAAGACTCGTCCTCCCCGAACCCTGCAGCTGCTGCGGAGGGTCGAGGCTTTTCCCGCTCTGAGGAGTCGATTGTCATATCCTTATTAATTTCTCCTTTTGTCACAGCAGTAAACAAACAGTCCGGTGGGTCTGAGGAGGGGGCGATTGTGACTTTCCAATTATATGAATAGAGCACAAAGGCTGGGAGCAGGCGGTGGAAAGTTTTATCAAGGAGACGGGGGGGTTGAGGGTTGGTGACAAAGGCGGGAGCAGATGTTGGAGCTTTTTATCGCCTCTGAAAACATCCCAGTCTGGAGGAGTTGAAAGGCCCCGAGCTTCCTCTGCGGGCCGAGATACAGGGCCGTCTGGTAAACAACGAGCCCCTTTTGGCCCCTGCAGGACACCGTACAGTACGGCTGGCGCCCTCTGAGCGCAGACGCCTCTGTACATGAATGTTTAAGTGCTGATTTGATGAAGGTTCCTCAGTGTCTCAGAGCTTTTTCCTAGGTGAGAAACAAGAACATCTCAGCTTGATGAATGACATATCCGTGTCAAGTAGCGTTTGTTTTGTCCCTTCAGACATGCCAGACAGGTGGGGTGAGCCACGCAGGACAACACAGTAAGTATGAAAAAGTTTGGGCAATCACTGGAGGTCAGCTAACTCTGCTTTTTCTTTGATCAACAACTTCATCCTGTCCTATATGCCCCCGGTGTGATAAACACCACCCATCTGGTGCTGCAAGTAGGTTAAACCAAACGAGACAATTACATCACTGGCTCCTGGAAAAGCCTCAAAACTTTAGAACATGTTGAGGGAAACTGCAGAGGTAGTCATCTGGGAGGTGAAAGATGGAGGACACAGCAGATTGTTGAAGTCTTAACTGGTGGCAAATTGTTTTAGGGTTTGTTTTACCCTTTTGTATGTCCCAGAGGGGTGGAGATTGTCCAAGAGGACATAATGATGAGTGACTGGAAGTTCAGACAAAAGCGTATGACAGTGAAAGTTGATTTACTTTGCTAAGATTTGTCACTAAGATTTTATTGGATGACCTGATATCATAGGTCCCACCCGTCTGGTGTTCCAAGTAGGTTAAAACAAGCAAAGAAGTTACACCACCTCTCCTGAAAAGCCTCAAACTTTAAAACGAGTCAACAGAGACAGCAGAGCAAGGACACAGTGGCTTTCTGATGTCTGACTGGGGGGATATTGTTTTAGGGTTTGTTTTGCTCTACTGTAAGTCCCAGAAGGGTGGAGCTTAAGGGAACCGAGTGACAAGTGTCTGGAGAATAGTGCAAGAACCTCAAAGTTAATGTAGTCTACTTTTCTGTTACTTCTTGATACGGTAAGCCCCGCCCGTCTGGCGTTCCAAGTGGCATAAAACAAGCGAAGCAGTGACACCATTGCTCCTGGAAAAGCCTCAAAGTTTTAATGGAGCCGAGGGAAACTTCACAGTTACGTGGTTTGGTGGCTGGTTGATATCAGATTGGTGTCAAATAATCTCAAGGTTTGTTTTAACTTTCTGGACGTGCCAGGTGGGTGGAGTTAACCAAACAGTTTGAGACAGACACACAATGCAGTACTTTCACTGACATCTCCCCTGAGCCTTTATATGATAAACTCCACCCAGCTGGTGTTCCAAGTAGGACGAAACAAACAAAGCACTTTTGAATACACCTAAAACTTTAAAGTGAGTTGAGGGGAAACTGCAGGAAGCCAGAGAGGGAGACATATTGATCTGTTCATACTTGGTGTCAAATAGTTTTAGCTATATTAAGTATATTGTGAGTTTGTTTCACTCTGCTGTACGTGCCAGGTGGGTGGTGCTTTCCACACAGGACACAACAGTGAGAGCCAGGAGGTTTAACTGAAGTATATGTTAATGTTAAAGTCCACTTCTGATTCTGTCTGAGAAACCTGGTGCTAGTAAGGATAAACTCCACCTTCCTGGCACACCAAGTCAACCGAATCAAGTGAGAGACTTATGTCATCGCTCCTGGAAGCTCCACGGTGAGGTGGGGGGAGGGTTTATTAGAGCGGGGACAGGGCAAAGTGGTATTAAAGTTTACAACTTCAGAGGAAATGTTACTGCTGGTTCCAGCTCTCAGAGTCGAGTTTCAGCGTGTGAAGTTTACACACGACTGATGCATTTTATTTGGTCGCTGTGGACGCTGGAAGAAGGGAGCGTTTGTTCGCCGTCACCTCCCAACAGGGCAGGACGTCCAACAGGAACACGGGGCAGGACGGGGGACGGCCTGCAGCTGGAGGACTTCACCGTCTCCATCTGTAAAATCCCTGTAGCTGTGTGAGCTTCAGTGTTTGACTTTGTCTTTTGTCTTGGTCAATGAATCAAACGCTCCAGTTCACACCAGAGCAGCTGTTTAAAATGGAACCAAATCTGATCCAAGTTCGATTTTACAACCTGCAGGAGGTTTTCTCTAAATGTCACACGGTTCTTTAAAGGCTCGTTCCACTGGTTCTACATGTGAAGCTCATCGGTCTGTCCTCATCAGTCCTCTGTGGATCAGCAGGGACGCTCTGATGAAAGACAGGTGCATTATGGGAGATGGGGTTTTTGGAGGCCAGCTGCTCAGTCACTATTTCTGCTGCTTTATTCACCCTGTACATCAACAAATGAAACCTACAGCTCCACGCTCTCATGGTCAAACACCCGCCCCCACTGAGGGAGGGGTCGCCGCTCATCAGCTGACACACAGCTGGACGTTAGAGGGACGACAGAAAACAGCAGGATGTTTCCACTGTGTGTTTTTGTCTCTGAGCGACGTCTTACCTTCAGAGGGGTCCAGGCGTCGGGCGCGGCGGCCATGTTTGGAGTTGTTGTGCACGAACATGTTGTCTGACACGGCCAGGACGTGACCGTCCACGTTGACTGTAGTGGAAACCACCACCTGTACACAAACACCTGAGTCACTCACAGCCGCTTCGTGTGTGTGTGAGTGTGTGTGTGTGTGTGTGTGTGTATGTGTGTGTGCGTGTGCGTATGTGTGTGTGTGTGTGTATGTGTGTGTGCGTGTGCGTATGTGTGTGTGTGTGTGTATGTGTGCGTGTGTATGTGTGTGTGTGTGTGTGTGTGTGTGTATGTGTGTGCGTGTGTGTGTGTGCGTGTGTGTGTGTGTGTGCGGGACTCTCACCTGAAACCTCCTCATGTCTCGAGGGTTTCCTGCGTTTTTCAGACAGTTCTGGTTGCACTTGAGGAAGAACTTCAGGAAGAATCTGGAAACAGAGACGGAGACGGATCAGAGCGAGTCCACCACAGACCTTCAGATCCTGGTCCAGGACCAGGGACAGGACCCGGGCTCAGTCTGACAGGACGCTCATTTCACATCAGGGAGACGCTCTCCAAAATAAAAGTCTCTGACTCAGTCACTTCAAGAAACTGAACTGGACTCACTGATCAACTCATCACAGTCCACGTATGTAAAAATAGGTTAAACTGTTGTATAATTATATTCATTATAAATTCATCTTTTCTATCATGACAACTGAGCGAACTCCATGTGCTGAGGAAAACCACACGATGTGGCTGAAAGCTTCAGAAGAAATCTAGTAAGTGGAATTTAAATGATATTTTTCTTCTTCTGATGTTTCCAAAGTGAAACATGAAGTTTGAGGCTCGATGTGTTTTTTCACATTTATAAACAGTTTTAAACTCGAATAAATGTTTATTATTAATTAATAAACAAACTGTTTTGTGTACAAACATTTACTAAAGGTTTTATAACAGTAGATGTGATTTATCATTTATCAATAACATCATTTATCATTATTTGTTTCATGATTCATTTATGTTTGAACAGCAGCTACAAACTTTAATGTGTTTTTACAGTATCAATAAACACTCACTGCAACTAATGATTAATTATTGATTCATCGATTCGTTTGGTTTATAAATGAAATAATGAACATAATTATTTCCAGAGGTGATGTTTTCATATTTGAGACTCAGTTCAGCTCAACATCAGTGATCAATATAGTTTATGGTTTGTTAAGTTAAAGTGTTGGTGGGTGGAGAAGTTAAAGGACACGCCTCCCTCCAGTCACTGTCCCCACATCAGATCACTTCCTGCTTCCTGGCAGGTCACATGACGTCTCTGAGCAGATGACATTATCATTCAGCGGCGGCGTCTTGATAAAGACGCTCGACACTTCCTGCAGACTGATGTCGTCTCATTAGGAGCCGCCTTTTGATTTTCCCTCCTGCACGTCCGCTCTCCTGCTCGCTCGCCGCCCCTTGATTTACGCGGGTTTTTACGGCGGCGGAGGAGTATTGATTGGGAACGGATATCAATGAGGACGGGCGGTAATAACCCGCAGCTTTGGATGAGGACAGTGGGCGATGGGGGGGTCAGAATGGATTGCCACCTTAATGCATTTCCCACTGCCTTGTAATCTGTGCACATCCATCTCTCGGACCATAAGC
>NW_019525208.1:460777-461289 GCF_002814215.2 Seriola lalandi dorsalis | reverse complement strand
ACACACAATAATACACAGTGATACACACACAGAGACACAAAACAAGTACACACAAATAGAGACGGGTACACACACACAAAACAAGCTGCTTAGACCACACACACACACACACACACACACAAATGCAGTAATACACATCCTTACATATATATACTGTATATATATATATATGTAGTACATATACACAAACACACATATACCTACACAATGGTACACAACAGCTGATACAAATACACTCACTCATACACACACACACACGGACAACAATAAACAGTCAGAAACCAGTTCACCTCATGGACCCAGTGACATCACTGACACTCTAATTGTTTTGTATTCATTTATTGATTGATTTATTATTGATTGATATATTGGTTGAAGCTTGAGTGTGTGATTAAAACAGTAATATATAGATATGTATAGTATAACTTCACAGGGCACATGTCTGTTTTAAACAAAGCTTCTCTGTAGTGGATAAAGATCCTGTCAGTATATATATATATATATATATATAT
>NW_019525208.1:457576-460757 GCF_002814215.2 Seriola lalandi dorsalis | reverse complement strand
AACACAAATACCCGCGCGCACACGCGCGCACGCGCGCACACACACACACACACACACACACACACTGATGGAGTTAAGGTCTTTCTGGTGGGATTTAATCAGCAAGATTTTTCAGGGGTAAAAATCCAAAATAACTCTTCCACTAATTTCACTTCATTTCAGTTAAGGGGAGATAGATATTAAGGGCTTTTTAACAGATCATCTTCACAGTTTAAAGGTTTTTTAAGGTGTAAAAACTATTTAAATTTTCCAAGAATCATTCAACAGAATGGATTTTCCCTTTGATTCAGAATCAAGGTCTTTTCAGGTGTAAATTAAGGGATTTTTAGTCAATTAGAAAGCCCTTAAACCAACCACATAATCTGTTAAAATCTCCAGTATACATTATTATCCTTCCTTAATTATTCATTAATTAACACCTGATTTTGCGCCTCTATTGAGCAATTAAGGTCATTTTAAGGGGCACCTGTACAGATGTGAATTTTACAATATTTCACCTCCTAAAAACCCTCAAATCCCTCCCTTAATTAACCCTTAATTAATCTACAGTCAGGGTTACAAACAAATACTTGAAAACTGAATAAATGTTATTATTCTGCAGCTGGACATATTTAGCATGTCTAACATGCGTGATTAAGGGTTTTAATATTTCCCTTTACTGCCCTCTCATCCTGTGAATGTACAGATTTGGATTTGGGGACGACTGAGACGTTGTGAACATCAGACCTGATGTTTGTTTACTCTGTTGTTGTTGTTGTTTCTGCAGCTGAGACCGGATCACTCCTCCTACACAGACAGACAGAGGGACTATTTCCCCCTGAAAACTTCATTGTGTAGTGATGCGGTTTTCCACAGAGCCACACTGCAGAGGTGAGGAGGTAGAGAGAGATGGGCGGTGTGTGTGTGTGTGTGTGTGTGTGTGTGTGTGTGTGTGTGTGTGTGTATATTGACTGAAAGCTGATCTGCTGCTCTGGAGGCTCTAATGCCCTTTATGGCAGTGAACAGAATAATATGGAGCTCCATTCAGATGATACTGAGTCCTTCAGAGAGCTGATATGGATCGATGTGGATCGCATTAAAACGCAGCTGGAGACAAGACCAGAGACACACACACACACACACACACACACACACACACAATAATACACAGTGATACACACACAGAGACACAAAACAAGTACACACAAATAGAGACGGGTACACACACACAAAACAAGCTGCTTAGACCACACACACACACACACACACACAAATGCAGTAATACACATCCTTACATATATATACTGTATATATATATATATGTAGTACATATACACAAACACACATATACCTACACAATGGTACACAACAGCTGATACAAATACACTCACTCATACACACACACACACGGACAACAATAAACAGTCAGAAACCAGTTCACCTCATGGACCCAGTGACATCACTGACACTCTAATTGTTTTGTATTCATTTATTGATTGATTTATTATTGATTGATATATTGGTTGAAGCTTGAGTGTGTGATTAAAACAGTAATATATAGATATGTATAGTATAACTTCACAGGGCACATGTCTGTTTTAAACAAAGCTTCTCTGTAGTGGATAAAGATCCTGTCAGTATATATATATATATATATATATATATCATTTGTGTCGTGTGTTCTCATTCATCACGTCACGTTTTTGTCTCGTGTTCAGTTACAGATCAACACTGTTCTGACCTGACACATCACATGGTTCATTAACATCTGGGGAGGCTGTTTGAGGAAGAGCAGGAGCTTTCTGATTGGATGAACCATCTGTCTATCATGTGATGTGGTAGGAGGGGCCAAAGAGGAAACACAACAACAAGCCGCAGTCTGAGGAGCCTTAAAGCTAGTTAGCATATCGGTATATGATCATTGTCGTCTTCATGTGGAAGATAAAAGTCTAAAATACTCTCTTTTCTGTAGCTGCCAGTAGCTCCGCCCCCATAGGATGCTGATTGGTCAGAACCATTGTCGCTCGGCCGAAGAGCTTGTGGCCTGGTGAGGTGGAGAAATGCAGCTGCCTCACCAGGTTCCAGTGGAGCAGCTTTAAAGTTCATTTGGCTCACATTGGGGGGGGGGGGGGGGGGGGGGGGGGTGCTGGTCTGACTTCAGCGTTTTCCCCGGCCACTGTGGATGATGTCACCTCCAACCACACCCAGGGCACTATGGGAAGCAATTACGTCGGACTCAGATTACAAGGCCCTGATGAACACACACACTGAAACACACACATGTACAGTTCATATGATTACACACACACACACACACACACACACACACACACACACACACACACTCCCTGGAGTCTCTCACTTATTACGTTAGGCAAGAAAGAAAAAGAAGCAGGAAAAAAAATCAATATTTCAGCAGGAGTATTTTTAAAAGCTGCCGTGTTGCTGATCCTGCCGCCGCCGCCACTGCTGCTCGCCCTCACAGTTTGATTCTCTCTGTAAGACGCCACCACACCACCCGCCGCTGCAAGTTTACCACTTCACCACCCGGCGAGTCCAGGCCAGCTCACCGCCACCGCCGCCGCCGCCAGCTCTTCACACGGGTGACAAAACTGAAATAAAGCATAAAGCAAGCGTGGCGAGCCGAAGCCACCGCTGAGCCCACAAACAATCCGTCCTGGTTAACCCGCTAACCGCCTCGCCGTCACATCTCATTTGTTTGCAGCTAACGAACAAAGCGTGGAGGATCTGCGGCGCAGAAACAAAAGCAAGAGAAGAAAAAAAACAACAAGCTCGCAGGCAGTTTGTGCTACAAAAAACATCAGAAGAAGAAGAAGAAGAAGAAGAAGGCGGGAAGGCGTCGGTCTAAGCGCTGCCTCATTAGAAGGTCGAGTAAAGTCTAATATTGACTCTGCCGTGTTGTTGAAACGCCCTCTTCAAATAATTACTGAGGAATTCAGATGATGCTCCTCTGCAGCTAATTAGGGTCTGAAACAAGAGCAGCTTCATGCCCATTACCATCACATGATGATTCACTGGCCTCAGCACCAGCCCCAGTGTGTGTGTTTGCTTTTGTCTGGCCTTATTACAGCACACGAGCGTGCGTGTGTGTGTGTGTGTGTGTGTGTGTGTGTGTGTGGATGAGGTCCCTCCTTGGCTCTGCTACACACCATCAATAATTCACAAGCCAAGATGGCAATTA
>NW_019525208.1:454736-455056 GCF_002814215.2 Seriola lalandi dorsalis | reverse complement strand
CCCCCGTTCTGGGGGAGCGCTTCTTTTTTAATTGCCACATTATCACAATAATAATCCGGGCAGTTAACAAGCGGCAAGGTCGCAGACAGACATGTCACATTAACCAGGGGATAACCTCGGCAGAATACCCCCCCACCCCCCTGCTCCTTATTCTACTGCTCCAGCAAGGTATGCTGGGAGTGCACAGGGGGAGGGGGGAGTTATAAGTGTGGGCTGTGTGAGGTCGGCATCGATTTCCACCTCAATGAGACACTAACAATATCTTTAAAAACACAGCAGCTTCCCTCTCTGTGCTCAGACCCTTAACTTTCCCCTTAAAG
>NW_019525208.1:442917-454150 GCF_002814215.2 Seriola lalandi dorsalis | reverse complement strand
AGAGAGAGAGAGGGAGAAAAGATGTTGTTTTTGGTGATAGACTCGTTTTCCTTCAACACTCACCACAAAAACATTTTATAGGTTCTCATGTCAGAATACACTCACACACACAGTCATGTTTCTATCACTTCAGAGGACTGTGGTTGTGCTCTGATGAAACACCAGGATTCATTCAGACATCGATCGCATCATTGATTCATTCATTCACCTTCAGAGTTTAGTCCAACAAACTGATGGCTGTCACATGGTGCAGTGGTTCTGTTGGGGGAGGGGCTCTCTAAAACGTTTTAAAAAGATGGCCGTCGACCTCCGGCCCTACAGAGGAGCCTACGTTACGTTACATCACTCGACTGTCCGGAGACTCTAATCTGAGACAGTCTGCACCGGAGACGCAATGATTTACATTAAACCTGGTTTTTGTCCCAAAAGAAGACGAGTCCTCACAAAGTGGTAAAAAGATTTATGTCCCCACAACATTAGTAACACAAACACACTCTCTCTCTCTCTCCCACAGTGAACTCGAGTTACTCCTCAGCTGTATTTTGGCAGCGTTGTCATGACGATCAGCATATTTGTCTCCGCGATCGAAAAATCATCAGTGTGACGCAACGCTGCAGCCGGACTATGTGTGTGTGTGTGTGTGTGTGAGAGAGAGAGAGAGAGAGAGAGTGAGTGAGTGTGTGTGTGTGTGTGTGTGTGAGAGCGAGAGAGTGTGTGTGTTTGACATCATGACTTAAAAATTAGGTGGAAATCGGAGTAAGATTCAGAAATTCAAGAAAAACATCCGAGAGCACGTCCTCATAAAACACACACACACATACACACACACACACACACACACACACACACACACACACACACACACACACACACACAGTCTCAACGTTTCTTAGAGTCATTGCTGTATTGCTGATCTTCTGTGACGCTGATATAAACTGATACTTATAATAATGTGAAGTTTTAGTCAAGAAATAATTAATGTGATTAACCCTCGTTATCAATCAGACCTGATCACCGTCACGTCACAACAGCATGAAAAAGGATTGAACAGACTGGTGTGTGTGTGTGATATTTACAAGATGTTATTGATCCACTTATCTCTGCTGTTTCTGTTCCTCTGGACTTCACTCAACAGTATTCACATGATCAGGCTTCACAACGATCAATAATCAAACACTGCAATAATATTTGTGCTGTTTCTCAAAGAGCTTCAATTATAAAGTGAAACAAAAAGATATTGTGAGACGTTCCACCTTCAGCACTTCACCTGGCTGCACACAGAGACTGACGCACTAACACACCAACACAACCTGCTGCCTCCACAGTCACTGGGATTCTGTACCAGCAAACACTTCCTCTCCTCCTCCAGCAATCACCCAGTGCCCCCCCCCCCCCCCCCCCCCCGGACTCTGGGGGATCATGGGAGACGTAGTGTACGTTGAGCAGTATATGTGGACAGCTTGGCAGCATATTGTCAACCAGCGGGCGCGTCGAGCGACCAGCTGCCACCAGATAAACCACAACAGACGCACAAAACACTGAGATATATGAGACAGGAGGCCTGGACAAACAACCTGGAAACAACCTGGAAACAGCCTGGAAACAGTCAGGTGACTCAGGGGGAATTCCTCTACAGCCTAATTTACATATACTACCTGTGATTTGTCCTATTAAATATGCAAATATAATTGGTGTTTCTCACATTGGAGTCCAGAAAACTCCAGGCGACCTTCAAGGGTCCTTCAGGGAAATTCAGGGCAAAACACGTTAATATTAGAATTAATTTCATTTTGTTCGAATTCAGCAGAAATTATGTCGAGGTGTGAAGGTGGCTGTTGTGATCCAGACTTTATTACTTCTCTCGAACAGACACTTGCAGTTGTGTTTGTTGGAACTTACTTTATTAGCCGCGCTAGCATGTGTTTTAGCTTTTTACTGTCATGAGAATAGAGTTGTTCCAGTGTTTGTTTAAAGAGTCTTAACTTCATCTACGATTTAAGTTCTGACCTGAGAAACTAATATTTGTGTTTAAAGGTCTTTAAGGTGAACTCGTCTCTCTCTCTCTCTCTCTCTCTCTCAGTTGTTAGTGTTCTTTTTTTTTTTGGACAATTTTGGATGAATTTTCTCCAAAATCAGATTGTAGGAAATAAAAGTTCAACATACAGCTCTTTGCTTCTCAGTTCAGAAGCTCAGGGTCGTGTGAATCTGTTTGAGGTCAGAGGTCACACTGCTGCACATTTCCAGGAAATACTCAGGTCCTTAAAAATCATATTCATTCATTCATTCATTCATTCATTCATTCATTCATTCATCATATTTTCATTCAAGCTCTTGTTGTTTTAGTCTGATCTTCATCTTTAACACTGGACACACAGTTCTTCATGTGCCATCACTGTTTCTTTTGTTTTTGTCTTTACTTTTTTAGGAAGCCTTTTCATAACGTTTATGAATCCTGCAGAAAGCCTGATATCACTATCGTCACGTGAAATCCTCCTCCTGCCAGTTTTCGATGTTGGACGTGAGGATTTCTTTTCTCTCTCTGGACGGAGAAGATCCTCCACCTTCTAGTCTGATGAAATCCTCCTAACACCCGGCAGATAAACTCCACACACCGCCTCAAGGTAAAAGCTAAAAACTGGACTCGTTTCTTTCCTGAAAAGTTTGACACTTCAGAGACGTGAAGTTTGACATGAATTTCATCATGGAGGAGCAGGAACCTCGGCGGACGATATCGGCTGAATTCAGCTTTGAGGTCAGTTCGTGTTAAAACCTCCAAACATCAAAGATCAATTTATTGAAATACACAGAGAGCAGAAGGTGTTAGGAGCTGGAGTGAGGCTGAACTTTGGGGGAAGTGAAACCTCAGTGAGTTCCCGACCCGTCGTCTCTTCTCGGACCTCAACTCAACAAGCAACGTTTCTGAACCAGCAGAACATCAGCTCTTCGTCCTGCACCTTCCCTTTAATCCGACCTTCAGGCCTTTGTGTCGGGAGTCAAAGATTATTATGTTCAGATGAAGTCAGGCCGCTCAGTGAAGCCTTCAGGTGCTGTCGCTGGTTTCATCAGCAAAATAAAGGAAACAATTTAAAATAGTCAGATAGACATGGATGATCTACCTCCTGCTAACCGTCACCTAATGCTCAGTGCAGAGGAGCGGACACAGACCAGCTCTGCCTCTGTGACTGAAGCATGAACCTTTCAGCAGATAATCTTCACACCTCCAGGATTTATTTCAGACATGGAGGCAGTTTGTATCTGACCTCTGGTGACCTTGAGAGGTCATTGACCTCAGCATTGCATGTTTCCAGCTTTAGCCCCATTTCTCCATTATATATATAATCATGTGCATTTTTGTTCTAATAAAGATGATTATTTGCTGCTGTGGCCATGTGATATCATTTTGCTCATAACACCAGTTTTGCAGGGGGGCTGCAGACCCCCCCACTTCCAGCTGTTAATGTAGCTTGTTAAAATCACTGACAACTTCTGCTGTGTGTAACATGACTAGCTAGCACATTAGCAAACACTCTAATCAGAAGCTAACATGCTCCTTTGGTCTGGACCACTGTCATTACTTCAGGAGCCTGTTAGCTTTAATAAATGCTGGGATTTGTTTCCATCATCAAACCAACACGTGAGTTCAGGTGACGAACTGAACAAACAGCAGCTGCTAAAGTAGTGGTGAAGTCTTGAGCTTGACCCTGACTCACCTGCTGTTCCCTCCCCCTACAGGTCGGAGCGGCTCTAAGTGACAGCGATGGTTCCTCTCAGAGCTTCTGTCTCATTTATAAGAAACATCCTCCTCTCCACTTTTATGATTCATTTAACACGCTGGCTGCTCACGCCTGCCTGAGCACTAAATTCTTAATATGTACAACATGATTTAATTATTGCTCCACGTTCAAACCACATAGACACTAACTGTTTTAATTAATGTTTCACATCGTTAAAATATGTTTTCTTCTGCATTCACCACATGCAGAGATGGAAGATACTTTAAAGGACCGTTCCTCCGTTTAAAGTACAAACTTTATTTCAAATTCAAACTGAGCAGGTTTAATGTTCCTTCTGTTCCAGGCTGACATTCATTTCTCTTCATGTCTGTACGCTGCTGTTTTAAATAGAAACCATTAATACTGGAGAAATACCACCGAGGACAAACACTACACTTCCAATCAGATAATACTGCTGTTGCCATGACTACTACTACTAACGGTACTACAGTACTACACCACCACCACCATCACCAGTACTAATACTAAACTACTAGTAAGTGTATCACTACTACTGCCAACATTTCTGCCAGTGCTACTGAAGTCAGTCTCCATGTTGTCGTCACTCTCGTGACAATATTACAGGTTTGTTGTGTTGGAATCATTTCAGTTACTGACTCGTGTCGAGCAAATGAAGCCACAGTGGAAACATCCACTCAGAGGAGAAGCTAAGCTAACAGGCTAGGCTAAGCTAGCTCTCTGTGGAAGTGTAACAGACCGACTCTGTCATGTTTCTGTGTAAAAGCATCACAGATGAAGAAACTGACAGAGACTGAAGGATGAATGAAAGGAAGTTTTTTACTAATGAACCATTTAATTCACTGAGCAGCTCAGAGGCTTTTAAGGTGGAATGTTTTCCTACATTTGTAAATCCATCAATACACCTTAAATGTCAATATGACAAGTCTGACCAGCTCTCTTCATGACGGACTACGTCACCAACACTTTTCCCTTCGCTCCTGTCATCATCACTACGACCACTAGATGTCGCTTAGCAACAAAACCTAACTATGATGTCATAACAAGCAGCTGACAGATTGTACCATCAGTACTTGTAATTCTCCTGACTCAGTACTACCACGAGTACTCGTAGTACTCGTAGTACTCTGACGGTGTGTCCTGTGAGGACGTGCGGCTGTCCGTCCGTCAGCGTCTCTCCTGATGCTGTTTAAAGTGAGATTCCTCCTGGTTTATTCATGTGATCAGATGTTTGAGGCCGGCAGCAGGTTTATCTCTCACTCATCAGTCTGACAAATGTTTCTCTTTATGTCCATTACTATTCCACACAGGCAGCACACGCCTCCTGCCGCCGCCGAGGTGTTTAATTAAGTGTCTGACTGCTGATGGCTCAACGTCCAGCTTTATTGAACCAAAATTAAAGCAAAAAAAGAAGAAACTGGGTCATTAGAATAAACGCCTGGGGGCTGCCTTCCAACCATTTCATTTCAATTTCTCTTCATGCTACTTTAACCTTTTCTCCTGCTGCTGCTTCGACTCTCAGACTGAAGGAAAATAAAGTGCTGCTGTGTCACCTGAACAGGAAACTTCAAACACTCAGTAATCACTGACAAACAACAGGAAACTTCATTAATTATGTTCACAGTTCGACAGTGTGAGGAGCTTCACCTGCTCGTTCTGCTGTTAAAGGAACTTCAGGTGTTTTCACATGTATGATCAGATCATCTATACTGATCAATCCTGATGATCAGTTTCAGATCTTCAGTCTTAAAACTGATTTCCTTCCTTCCTGCAGCTGTTTATGGAAGTCAATGGTTGCCAATATTAAAATCACATTATATAATATATATAAATAATAATAGTATTAATAAAGTGCTGTAGTGACCTAAATGTGACATTTCATTTACTGTTTGCATGTGTATGACAAAGTTAAAACAATTAAATTGTTTTTGTAATTATATCTATGTTATTTTATTTATAGGTTATTTAGTTATATTTATTTATACTTTATATTTGATAACATTTTATTTTTAAACCTGCTTTAAACTCTGATTTTCATTCTCTTGCTGCTGTTAAAACACAGCTCTGATATCACCAGAATAAAATCATCTTCTGATTGTTCAACAACAACATTAAATTTTCAAACTGGACTTTGTATTTTAATTTACAATGTGAAAAATGTTGTTTTCCTGGTTACTGACTAATTCAATTGGAGTCGTGAGAGAATTTTCAAATTCAGATGCCAAAGTTTTTCTCAGTTAACTGTAAAAATCAACCACTTCCTGATTATATAACGACAACATGATGTCGACTGTGACGTAGTGAATCAGTGAAACAGGAAACAGTCAAATACAAACTGATATTCTCCTCAAAACTAACAAACTTTCTGTCTAATTGTTTTATCATATCTCTCAATAGTTGTTTGACCGACATAAGATTTGTTGCTTTAATGTTTATCTATTTCTTTTAGTGTTCGTCATCAATTTTATCTTGTAAAGCACTTTCTAATTGTGTTTTTTTTATATAGGTGCTATATAAATAAAGCTTATTATTATTATCATTATTATTATTATATTAAAGCTTTTCATTTTTATTTCATTTAGTTATTTGTGCTTTTTGTAAAAGAAGTTTATGTATTAACAGCTGATTGATTAGGATCAGTATCAGTAGAGATGGAGGTAATAATACTGCTTAAATATAGATGATGGAATATAAAGTTTACACACACACTCACACACACACACACACACACACACAGCTGATTGGTTGCTGATAAAGAGGAGGAATAATGATGCAAGCATTACAAAGTAAATGTAATTTACTTTGCTTTGAAGTCGGCGTCAACACCAAAACCACGTTGGACGGTGGAGCCAAATTAATAACACACACACACACACACACACTCACACACACACACACACACACAAACACACACACCTAATTGGCACAAACAGCTTGGAGAAAACATGTTTTCCGAGGACTGTTTTTTTTCTGCTGAATCTCCGCTGCAGATTTCAGGGTTTTAAAACTGGCTGCTATTCTCCATCTGTTTGGCGGCGGCTGCTCTCTGCTGCACTGGGACCAGCGGTCAGCAGCAAGGTGAAGCCAGCCGCACCATCTGGCCTGACCTTGGGCCGGACTCGACGGAGGCTCGGATATCTGAGGCAGGGTTTAAGAAGAAGAAGAAGAAAGAAAAAAAAGACAGAAAGGCGGGTCCTGTAAAGTGACCTCTGTGCTGGTTCTGGTTCTGACAGACCTGGACTCGTCTGTCATCAGATTTTTAAAGCTCAGGTGTTTCAGAGCAGAAGAATCAGACGCTGTTGTTGTTTCTCCTGACGACAAATCACGTCTGTAAAATCATCAAAATACAAAAACTGGAGACAAAGTTTTCAGAAGAATTTTCTCATTCGTTTCTCAGCTTCAGTGTCGCTGGGGAAACTGAAACCCCCCCCCTCCCCCCTCCCCCACAGAAAACAGCCAGGTGACACTCAACATCTCAGGTGCTATTGGTTCAGTCTCAGGTGAGAGCACAGGTGTGACTCTCAGCTCGACTGCAGGAGTCAGCTGATGAGTGGATGAATGGATGACTGATGAGTGGATGACTGATGAGTGGATGAGTGATGAGTAGATGAGTGATGAGTAGATGAGTGGATGAGTAGATGATTGGATGAGTGGATGACTGGATGAGTGGATGACTGGATGAGTGGATGACTGATGAGTGGATGAGTGGATGAGTAGATGAGTGGATGAGTAGATGAGTGGATGAGTAGATGAGTAGATGAGTGGATGAGTAGATGATTGGATGAGTGGATGACTGATGAGTGAATGACTGGATGAGTGGATGAGTAAATGACTGGATGAGTGGATGACTGGATGACTGGATGACTGATGAGTGAATGAGTGGATGAGTAGATGAGTGGATGAGTAGATGAGTAGATGAGTGGATGACTGGATGACTGATGAGTGGATGAGTGGATGAGTGGATGAGTGATGAGTAGATGAGTAGATGAGTGGATGACTGGATGATTGGATGAGTGGATGACTGATGAGTGGATGAGTAGATGACTGGATGACTGGATGATTGGATGAGTGGATGACTGATGAGTGGATGACTGATGAGTGGATGAGTGGATGAGTAGATGAGTGGATGAGTAGATGAGTGGATGACTGGATGAGTGGATGACTGATGAGTGAATGACTGGATGAGTGGATGAGTGATGAGTGGATGACTGGATGAGTGGATGAGTGTCTCTGAATAGTAAGTTCAAAGTGAAATCATCTTTCCTTGTCAGATACAATGAATGTTTTTAAAGACTGTAATTCCACACGTCAACCTGTTGTTACCTGGTTACCTGTTACTACCTCCCACCTGCAACTAAAGCGCTCAGCGGGAAACATCTTGCCTGAAGAAGAAACACAGCCTCCGTCTGAACTCTGCCTCCGACCCCTGACCCCAGCTCCGCTCCAACCACACCTCACACCATCTGAATTTATATCACATTCAACAATTATTTATTTACTCTTCCCTCTCTCCATCACTTCACCCCAAGCAGAGAGAGAGAGAGAGAGAGAGAGAGAGGGAGAGAGAGAGAGAGAGAGAGGGAGAGAGAGAGGGAGACATAGAGAGAGGGAGAGAGAGAGGGAGAGAGACATAGAGAGAGAGGGAGAGAGAGAGAGGAAGAGAGAGAGACAGAGAGACATAGAGAGAGACAGAGAAAGAGACAGAGAGAGAGAGGGAGAGAGAGACAGAGAGAGAGGGAGAGAGACATAGAGAGAGAGAGAGACATAGAGAGAGAGAGACAGAGAGAGGAAGAGAGAGAGACAGAGAGACATAGAGAGAGAGAGGGAGAGAGACATAGAGAGAGAGAGACATAGAGAGAGAGAGACAGAGAGAGGAAGAGAGAGAGACAGAGAGACATAGAGAGAGAGAGGGAGAGAGAGACATAGAGAGACAGACATAGAGAGACATAGAGAGAGAGAGAGAGGGAGAGAGAGACAGAGAGAGAGACATAGAGAGAGAGAGAGAGAGAGAGACATAGAGAGACATAGAGAGACATAGAGAGAGAGAGAGAGAGAGAGAGAGACATAGAGGGAGAGAGCAACACCTCGTCCACAGAGCAGACTGATGTCAGCATCCATCTCTTCATATTTTCAGTCTGCTGTAAGTGGATTACTGATGAAATCATTCACAGCTAATGGCATCCAGACGGCCGAGAGACAGAGACACACACAGACAGAGAGAGAGAGAGAGAGAGAGAGAGAGAGAGAGAGTGGGGGGGGGGCTCCAATACATTAAAAATAGAAGAACGTGGACAACTGTTCCCCTCCATACAGCGACAACACCACACGTGCTACATCGCTAAAGACAGGCTAACACTCAGAAAATGGTTCAATTCCACAGCTCCTCTCCTGATCTTTATCAAAATTAATCCATTAAATATGATCAATAATCAATGTGAATAATGTCCAGGTCACTAAAGTGTGACATGTTAAAATCTACAGATCACAAAACAGGATCAGATCAGGACAGGAGTCCTGAACCACATCACCTGAACTACATGTCCAACAACATCCAGGATCCAAGACACCTGAGACTAACGTCCCTCTCACCCCTGCAGCTGTAATTACCCCACATCTGGACTGTATGAAGGACTGAAGGAGCCCAGTCCACATGGGTCCTGAAGAGACTTACACCATCAGAGGACAGAAGGAGAGGAAACAAGGGAGGAGAGGAGAGATCTTCACCATTTGTTGTGCTGACACACTGCCAGGTCTCTCTCACACACACACACACACACACACACACACACACACTGTTGACATCACAGTGACCTCACCCCCCACCTCTTCCTGGATCTGAATCAGGACCCCTTCCCCTCCCCCTTCTGTGTGACCTCCTGCAGGACTCCTTCAGTACCTGATCACTTGATCACCTGATCCGAACCCTGCTGCAGGTCCTGGGGTTCTCTTTTCTCCCGCGCTCCAGCGGCGCCTCTAAACGCCTCATCAACATGTTTAATCAAATTAGCAGGCAGCCAAAAATTGACGCTTTTCATTAATTATACAGGATAATTCTAATTGCAAATTCAAATGTATTCTCTGGGAACAGAAGGTGTTCAGTAATATTTCAGGGAATTTGCATATTAAATGGGGGTCGCTCTGCATTATGTATGCTAATGTATGCGCATTGTCTTTATTTTTAACTGGCGGGCCATATGTGCGGCTCGTGCCTGAGCAGGTGAGACGGTCCTGAGTGTTTCACTCTGAGAGGACGCTCGTCAAGAGCTGCAGCGCCGCCTCCCTCTCCGCTTCCCGCTCCTTCTCCTCTTTGTGTTTCTACACGTCCCGGCCTTGGCTTTGATTCGCCGGCGGAAGAGTTGGAAGTGTCGCTGCTGCAGCTTCCCACCGCTGCTTTGAGTGTGAGTGTGTGTGTGTGTGTGTGTGTGTGTGTGTGTGTGTGTGTGTGTGTGTGTGTGTGTGGTTTTTCGCAGCTCTTTTGGCTGCCAGCAGTCACTGATGACACTGCACCGTCAGCGCAAACAGAGGGCAGGAGTGTTACACAGCATGAAACAAACGCACCTCGACCACCGCCACCTGCACGCACACGCACACACACACACACACACACACACACACAAACACACACACTGCCAGCTATGGAGGCCAAGTACTGACGGGTGGAATGTTAAGAATGAAAAAATAAAAACACTCATGATAAAGTCAAAAATAAGAGACGTCACAGTCGGGGTTATTGGAGTTCAAACGAGTCATTATTTTAAGTTTAAAAAGTCACATTAAGTCAAATTTATGAAAATAAATAATAATCAAACCTGTAAGATACTGATTATAATAATAACTTTGTCAGTTGCAATTATGTGAATTAAAAGTGACTTAAAATTCTGACAATAAAACTTTTAATTTGGTGAGTCAAACTTAGAAACTTAAAAAACATAGATTTATTAAGTCAAGATTTAGACAAACTAACTCATAAACTAACTTATGACTAATAATGAAAAATGTAATTAGTCAAAATCATTAAGTAAAAATGCTAGAAATACAAACCTAATTTAAATTTTCCACCATTTTCTTCTTCCTGTCAGACGAGCTTTGCTCTGACGAACCATAAATGAATTAAACTGTGAAACAAGTCGGAGCGCCTCACCTGAAAAGACTTCAACATGTCTGACAGGAAGGGGGGAGGAGGTGGGAGGAGGGGGGAGGAGGCGTGATGCGAGGGAGGGGCACTGGAGGGAAAAGACTACAAAGCAGATTTGTAGCCTTTGAGATAATAGGTGTCATTAAATTTGTAGCTGGTTTTCTCAGGTTCACTCTCAGACAATGGAGCTGGTCCCAGATCAGCTCCATCCTCCTCTTCAAGGAGATGAAAGCCCGACTCCTCCGCCGGGGGGCCGGCGTTGGCCCAGCGTTGGGGAGAAATTGAACATCATTTACCCAGAATTACTGTTTCTGTTTGAAGCGGGCTGTGAGCGAGGACGCCGTCA
>NW_019525208.1:432917-437917 GCF_002814215.2 Seriola lalandi dorsalis | reverse complement strand
GGTGGTTATTAAACGACCTGCGTCCAGAGCGTGTTTGTGCTGCGTGTCGTGTCTATGAGACAGAAACACACGTCTCCCCTGGGGGGGGAGGGGGGTCCCGGGGGTGTGTGGAGGTCAGGGGTTGACAAATGTTCTGAAGTGATCTGTGACATGAAGCAGAGCTGAACACTAAGAGCTTGTGAACGCAGCCTGAAGTCAGAGTTTAGAGAAGTTACAGATTCACTGTGAGACACAAACAGCTGGAAACATCTAAAAAACAACTAATGATATGTTGTTCATCTCATCAATATTAATGAGGACGCAGGAAATATTAAAAACACCTGAGAGAAGAAAACGACTCTCATCCACCACTAACAGGAAGTTCATGTGTCCAACAACAGACCAGAACATATACCTCACTGTCAGACAGACAGGTGAGGGACAGGTGAGAGACAGAGAGAGACAGACAGGTGAGAGAGAGACAGACAGGTGAGAGCTGGTCTCCGGCCGGCAGCTCTCACTTCATTACCATCAACAGGCAGGAATCACTGAGGATATCACTCACAGCTGTGTGTGTGTGTGTAGGTGTGTGTGTGTGTAGGTGTGTGTGTGTGTGTGTGTGTGTGAGTGTGAGTGAGTGTGTGTGTGTGTGTGTGTGTGTGAGTGACAGGTGGAGAGAGCTAACAGTGTGAGTGCATTAATTAATGACTGACGGCTAAACAGCCACAGCAGTAATAACAGTTAAGCCTGTCGGCGCTCGGGGGGCCACACCGACACCGATCGATGGATCAATGCTTGTTCTCTCTCTCACACACATTCACACGGTCGAGTCTATCATTCCCACTTCCTGTATGCACACCTGCGCGCGCACACGCACACGCACACGCACACGCACACGCACACACACACACACACACACACACACACACACTCTCTCGAACTAGGTGGCCCGGCGCCCCCGGCTCAGCTCGATTTTAACGGACATGGAGCCTCCAGAGGAACGAGGAGGAGATCTCCAGCGCTTGCTCCGTCTTTTCTCTTTCACTCATTCCATTTTTTTCCCAGCATCCTCTGGCAGGGGCCTGGATGAGCTAATTAAAGAGTGACCATGCGGGGGGGGGGGGGTCTTTGAGTGGAGCGTCAGGTTCGGTTTTGACAGGTCGGATTAGCGAGGCGCGATTAGGAAGACGGTCCACGTACAACACGCTAAGCCCCGCTGTAAACCCAGAGAGGGACCGCTGTGCATGCTGGGAGAGAAAACAAGGGGAGGACACCCCCCCCACACACACTCTTCCTCTTCACCTGCTGCAACCTCTCTGTGCTGCGTTCACATACAAAACACTGTTTGACTTAGTTACTGATGTTTATTTTACATCTGTTTCTCTTTCTGTGTTGGTGCCTGGAAATAAAATGTTTTATTTATTGTTGCTGTGGTTCATATTCCTTCCTCTACTCTCACATGTTCACTAACATGTACATGTGTTTTATCTTAAATATATCTTAATTGTGAAACACAATAAGTTCTCTTTAAATTTGATAATTAATAGTTTATAATTATATCGTTGGTGTTATATGCATATTTTATTTTACTATATATTTTTATATTTTAATGATTTTAGTCTTTATTTATTTCAACATATGCTGCCAAACTATTTTGTTATGTTTAAGAATTGCAAGAATTGCATTAAGAATCTATCTAACCTAAAGTCTCAACAAGCAGCAGCAGAATGAACATGGGGGGGAGGGGCGAGGTGTGTGTGTGTGTGTGGGGGGGGCAGTTTATTGACTTATTATTATTTAGGCTGAAATCCGGTTGAATCTTAACAAACTAATTATTACATTAAATCAAAAGAAAAAACCTCAGTATGATATCACCGGAAGCTGCTCGCTGTGTGACAGGAAGTCATTTTAGAGCTGATGTCATCATGTTTGTGTGTTTCTGTAAATCTGGTTCAGGACCAGGACCAGGACCAGGACCAAGACCATCTCTGCATCATTCTCCTCAGGGTCCAGACTCACATGGACAGTTTGAATTTTCTGTATTAAATAACATGTCAGGTCACATGTTCTCACAGTTTAACTTTTACTTTGACCAACAGACAAAAATCCAACGTTTATTTCTTTATTTCATCTTTTCTTTTTTGGTTATTCATGTTTTATAGAGATTAAGACTTTAAAAAAGTGTTTGAAATAGATCATAAATACAGAGAGGCATCTGAACATTTCGACACTTATTGCTTTAAATTTGTGAAAAAACAACATATAAAACTAAAAGTCCATTTCCTGTGATAAATTACCAAAGTAAAGGAGGAATAATGAAAATCTTTTTATAAGAAGCAGCTCAACTTCTTTTCATGTTTTTGAGGGTGGATATTAAACCTTTGTTGTGTCCGATTTATTCATAGTTATCAGCTTCTCTTGTTGCCGTGACGATGACTCACATCTTTCACTAAATAACTATGACCTCTGATGAACCCGTCACAGAGGTCTGAGGTTCGTCCAGAGGATTCACCTGCTGCTCAGGTGACTTCTGTCCTCTCACTCCTGTTTTGCTGTGTGGTCAGTCTGATTTAAAACCCTCCTCCAGGATCGTTTAACAGACACAAACTGCTCATGTACGTCAAGGAAATATGTCCCTTCCTACCTCCCGTATGTCCAGCTGTAAAGAGCCTTTAGTGTCCAGCTGCTGGACGTCTGCAGAGTTTATCACCGGCAGAGGACAGAGATGAGATCAGAGCCGAGGTGGACGTACGGCAGAGTTTAAACAATAGAAGGAGGGAAGAGAAGAAAGAGAGGATGATGGAGGGAGGAGGAGGAAGAGGTGTAACAGGGGTTTATGGGGGAGAGGGGAGTTTTGGCAGAGCGGAGTCTTCGCTCGGCTGGCAGCGGCGGCGTGAAGCGGACTCAGGGGCGTCCTTACCAAGCTGCCGTTAGGCGTTAAATGAACACCTGGCCACCGAGTCTCCGGCCGGAACTCTGGGTAGTGATGAAGAGGAGGAAGAGGAAGAGGAGGAGGGAGAGGAGGAGGAGGAAGAGGAGGAAGAGGAGGAGGAGGATTTAGTCTGCAGATGGGAAGGGATCAGCTTCACAGGAGGCTCCTGATGGTCAATAAAGGAATCTTAATAAAGTAATGGAGGCTGACTGGTGTGTGTGTGTGTGTGTGTGTGTGTGTGTGTGTGTGTGTGTGTGTGTGTGTGTGTGTGTGTTATATGCAGATGTGATGCTGTTGTTCTTCTCTCTCTCTCTGTCGCTCTTTATTCTTCAGCTTCAATTCCTGTTTTTATTTTTTATTAAAACCTCCTGAACGTTTATAGATCCGGATCAACTCAACTAGGCCCTGATCTAAAGAACTGGACCTGATCTAAAGAACTAGAACCTGATCTAAAGAACTAGAACCTGATCTAAAGAATTGGACCCCTATCTAAAAACCTGGACCTGATCTAAAGAACTGATCCCTGATCTAAAAACCTGGACCTGATCTAAAGAACTAGAACCTGATCTAAAGAACTAGAACCTGATCTAAAGAATTGGACCCTGATCTAAAAACCTGGACCTGATCTAAAGAACTGAACCCTGATCTAAAGAACTGGACCTGATCTAAAGAACTAGAACCTGATCTAAAGAACTGGACCATGATCTAAAGGGCTGGACCCTGATCTAAAAAACTGGACCCTGATCCTCCTCTTCTTCTTCTTCTAGACTTCTGTGAGTGTTTCTGTCCCTGAGGTTTGTTGGTGGTTCAGGTGGAGGTGTAGAGGAAACCACTCTCTCTGCTCCTTTAACAAACAGAAACTCTTTGATTTGAGGTGAAATTTCAGCTGCTCAGGGAGAAAGTACTAGAACCTGATCTAAAGGACTGGACCCTGATCTAAAAAACTGGACCCTGATCTAAAGAACTGGACCCTGATCTAAAGAACTGGACCCTGATCTAAAGGACTGGACCCTGATCTAAAGAACTAGAACCTGATCTAAAGAATTGGACCCTGATCTAAAAACCTGGACCTGATCTAAAGAACTGAACCCTGATCTAAAGAACTGGACCTGATCTAAAGAACTAGAACCTGATCTAAAGAACTGGACCATGATCTAAAGGACTGGACCCTGATCTAAAAACCTGGACCCTGATCTAAACAACTAGACCCTGCTCTAAAGGGCTGGGCCCTGATCTAAAGAACTGGACTTGATCTAAAGAACTAGAACCTGATCTAAAGAACTAGAACCAGATCTAAAGAACTGGACCCTGATCTAAAGAACTAGAACCTGATCTAAAGGACTGGACCCTGATCTAAAGAACTGGACCCTGATCTAAAGGACTGGACCCTGATCTAAAGAACTGGACCCTGATCTAAAGGACTGGACCCTGATCTAAAGAACTGGACCCTGATCTAAAGGACTGGACCCTGATCTAAAGAACTGGACCCTGATCTAAAGGACTGGACCCTGATCTAAAGAACTGGACCCTGATCCTCCTCTTCTTCTTCTTCTAGACTTCTGTGAGTGTTTCTGTCCCTGAGGTTTGTTGGTGGTTCAGGTGGAGGTGTAGAGGAAATGATTTACTTCCTGTCGTCTCTTCACCGTCTGAGATGAAGGAAAAACGAGACTCCAGAAATCTACATGATGGAGTATGATCATTTATCATTATATTAATAATTTTGATGAATAATAATTGAATATATTACATGTTTATTACTGTCACACTTGAACAGTCAAATTCTGTTTTAATCAATAAACTCGACTCTTTCAAAAGAAAATCAGCCTTTAAAACGTCACAGTCTGAACTTGTTGCAGGTTTTAATTTGTAAACTTTAATCTTATTTCATTATGAAAAGTGTTTATTGAGTGTTTTCTTTGAACTTTTATTGTGAAATCCTGCTCCTGAATAAACTTCAGAGGCATTTTATACTTTGTTTTTTTCCTCAGTGCCTCTGAGCTGATATTTGTTTCACACGCTGAGATCTATTTTCTGCTCAGCTGCAGGTGAGGGGCCGCGGGGGGGTTGCCAGGGGCGGGGGTGTGTGTGT
>NW_019525208.1:425024-427897 GCF_002814215.2 Seriola lalandi dorsalis | reverse complement strand
GGGTGGGGGTGGGCAGGGTTGCAATGAAGAAAAAAAAAAAGCAGAAGAAGAAAATCTCCAATTCATTGAGATCAAGTCAATAACACTGTAATATTTATGAAGGCTGGAAGCCAGGCTGCCCTAAAACCCAAACTCCAGCAATCCTGAATTATAAATTGGTATTGATTTGTGTTGTGGGTGAGTGAGCTGCAGAGTGTGTGTGTGTGTATGTGTGTGTGTGTGTGTGTGTGTGTGTGTGTGCAGCAGTAAGATGCAGCTCAGCTGCTCGATTGTTTTCACGCTTTCACAGAAAAAAGAAAAAAATAGTGGAGCTGCTTGTCTGGCAACATTTTGTAGAGAAACATACAGAGAAGGTGTGTGTGTGTGTGTGTGTGTGTGTGTGTGTGTGTGTGTGTGTGTGTGTGTGTGTGTGTGTGTGTACTGTATGTACCTGTGTGTTAAAGTGAGTGTAAACGTCAGAGCAGAGTTTAGTTGCTACAGAATCTGGTGCTGAGCCTCTCCTCATATGTTCACGTTTTTACTTCCTGTTTCATCGGCCTTCACACAGTTGGATCGACCAATCAGCTTGTTTAACGCTCAGGTCTGTTCAGGAGAGTCAGGGGGTGTGGCCACTGCTTTAACATTTATTTACCTGCAGTGAAGAACAGTTGTTTCATTGTCGGTGTCAAAAACTTTCTGCATGAACAAAAAATGTCGTGAGTGAAAATCTGATGGATGAAACTTTCAGTATCCAACATAAAAATGAATGAAGCTGATTAACGAGACGAACCTGCAGCTCCAACATGAAGTTTAGCTCGAGTTACACTGAAGAAACACTGAGACGTCTGCAGCCTCATGAAGGTTTTTACTCTCCTCAACAACAGTCAAACTGTTTGAGTCAGGTGCAGCTCAGTGACTATCATCAGACAGAACCACAGAAGAAGAAGACTGAGCTGTCAATCAGCTGATCACAGGCTCTAATGTAACGACAGCATCAGAACCGTCTCAATGTGAACTGGACCTCAGTAAAACTGTGTGTGTGTGTGCGTTATACTCCATGTGTTGTATGTTTAGTGTTTGTCTCCTTCAGCTTCAATGTCGGAGAGACATCAAATATGGATGACGCTGCCTCCTCCCCCGGCGTGCTGCGTTCACGCCCATAACACACACACACACACACACACTCTCACCCACTCAGCTGATCCTGGCTGTGTTCAGCCTCGGCTCTGAGGTGAGGCTGATGGACACCCGCTGTGGTGTGAAGGGATTACACGGCTCGGTACGGCAGGTAGAAACACACTCTGTCATGGTTTAGAGCAGCTGCTGAGAGTGTGTGTGTGTGTGTTTTGTCTACTACTGTGAATGATGTCATCATGCTGGCTCAGTGTGTACAGTGTAAGATAAAGTAATGATCTGCATGAATGTATAAATGTATCTTATAGTTACAGACACACACGTCCCTGTGTTGTTGTTGTTGTTGTTGTTGTTGTTGTTGTTGTTGTTGTGTCTGAAACAGTGTGTGTGAAGCTCAGACCTGGAGTCGGTCAGGGAAACCTGTCTGGAGCTCAGAGACACTTTGATGTGAACCAGGTCTCACAGACTGAGGATGAGAAAGAGATGATGAAGAGTCACAGAGTTCAGATCTTCATCAGTCACTCAGACTATCTATAGATGGAACATGGCGTCCTGTTGCCATGGACACCACAGGGAAAGCTGCTGTATCACTGAGCTGATGTCTGACAGGAAACTGTTTGATGGACTGATGATACTACCATAACATACCATAACATAACGTACCATACTGTAACGTACCATAACGTAACACATCATAACGTAACGTACCATAACGTAACGTATCATAACGTAACGTACCATAACGTAACGTATCATACTGTAACGTACCATAACGTAACATACCATAACGTAACGTACCATAACGTAACGTACCATAACGTAACGTACCATAACGTAACGTATCATACTGTAACTACATACGTAACGTACCATAACGTAACGTACCATAACGTAACGTACCATAACGTAACGTATCATACTGTAACATACCATAACGTAACATATCATAACGTAACGTACCATAACGTAACGTATCATACTGTAACGTACCATAACGTAACATATCATAACGTAACGTACCATAACGTAACGTATCATAACGTAACGTACCATAACGTAACGTACCATAACGTAACGTACCATAACGTAACGTATCATACTGTAACGTACCATAACATAACGTACCATAACGTAACGTATCATACTGTAACGTACCATAACGTAACGTATCATACTGTAACGTACCATAACATAACGTACCATAACATAACGTACCATAACATAACGTACCATACCGTAACGTACCATAACGTTACATATCATAACATAACGTACCGTAACATAACATACCAAAATGAGCCATAACGTATAACGTAACGTACCAAAATGTAATGTACCAAAACGTACGACAGAAAGATGGTCCACTTGGTGGTCCAGTCAGAACCCAGACCTCTGAAGATCAGAACAGACTCTGACTGAAGCAAGAACCAGGTCACATGACAGAGAGCTCTCAACCACATCCTGTGGGCTTCTTCGGTGGCTGCAGTTTGCTTCGTGACAACTTATGAAGAAGAGCTTGAGATAGGAAAAAATCCAGTAAGTGTACCTTTGAGTTGAACCTGTTTTCATCAAACTGCTGCTGCAGGGAAACGGAGACAGACGGGTGTTTGGGTCGTTATGTAACTCAAACCGTCGTCTCTCCTCCCCAGCGGCCTCCTCTCCTCCTGTGACCCCCCCCACTCTGCCTCCCCCTCGCCCCCATATCACATCCCTCCATCTTTATATAGAAATCAATACCCTCTTAATCTGCGCCCCCCCCC
>NW_019525208.1:422653-424971 GCF_002814215.2 Seriola lalandi dorsalis | reverse complement strand
CCACCCCTCCTCATCTCCCCCACCTGTCCATCCACACCTCCCCCTTCCCTCACCCGTCTTCTCCATCTCTCTTCCTGCTGTCGTCCTGTCTGGACTCGCCCGCCTCACATTTCACTCTTCACACACACACACACACACACACACACACACACACACACACACACACACACACACACACACAGCAGCTTTGTTTATTTATTTACTCAGCGAGCTGCTGTTTCTGCCTCAGGTCGTGTTTTTATGTTTTTATGTTTTTCTGAGGTTAAATGTGCTGAAACAGTCTGAATATGAAACTATGTTTTTATTTATAATGGACCAGCAAATTCATTAATTACTTTAATATAATATTTACTTCTGTGGAGAACCTTAAAACGACCCACATCAGCCTGTTTGACGCCGTTTCCTTCATCGCTTTTAATTTAAACGACACATATCTCTGAATATTAGGACTGTAAGTAACAATTATTTTCATTATTGATTAATTAGTAAGTTCTGTCAAAAAATGTCAGAAAATTAATTTTAGTGGCAAAATACAGCGTGAAATATCTGTTAGAAGTAAAAAGTATTAGCATCAAAATTAATTCAAACTATCAAAAGTAAAAATTCTCATTATTCCACAATTATATTCATTATATTATTGGATTATAATTATTGATTATTGATGAGTGAGCTGGGAAGATTCATCTATAATAATACACCTGAACTTAGTTGATTATATTTAGTATTGATAACCTGAATCTGCAGAGCAGCTAGTAACTGAAGCTGCAGGTGAAGTGTGCTGAAGCAGAAGAGTAAGTAAAAGTACTTTAGATTTGTACTGCAGTATTTGAAGTACTTGGTGACCTCAGAGTCTTCTGATGTCGTTCTGTCCAAAGAGACTCAGTTCATTATTATTATTATTATATTATTATTAGAAGACAAAGAAATATTCTCCCAGAACGATGATCGATTAATCTCCTGTTCATTTCAGGTCCACTGTTCCAACACTCACGTTCATTCTGCTCTTCAGGATTCATGATTCCTCCCTGAGCTCAACCAGACTGAAGAAATTATTTTTCTAAATGTTTTTATTAAATGTAAAAATCAATTTGTCCTTTAAAAATCCTCCTCATCCCGGAAAACTCACGCTGAGCAGAACTCTGAGAAACAAAGCTGCTGATCAAACATCTTCTTCTTCTTCTCTTTGATGATGCCAGTGAAACTTCCTGAATAAAGTTTTGGAGCAGGTTTGCTTGATTGACAGGTGTCTCAGCCTATCACACTCAGCGGCGGAAACACAAACAACAAAACCTCCGATACTGACGTGATTCAATCATGAAATATCTGCAGATGTTTGTGGATCATGCTCCTGAGGTTTGATTCAGAGTGACGTTCTTCAAAATTCAAACACTGATTTAAGAATGGTAGAACTCCTCCAGGACTCAGGACCTGACTCTACATTTCAGTGACACGTTTGCATGTCACGTTTCTCTTTATGTTGCAGCTGCAAAATAAGAAATTAATTTAATTAACAGCTACAGAAACCTGCTGGTTCAAACACAAACTGCGCCCCCTCCCAGATAAGGCTTCAGAATAAAATAAAAAGAATAAAATTATTTACAGATGAACTAAAGAAACAGAAATTAGTAAGAAAGAGATGAAACACTAAAGATGTGAAGATCCAGAACCAGCAGAAGAGTCTGCTAACACGCTAACATGGCTGCGCACACACGCACCCACACACACACACACACACACACACACACACACACACACACACACACAAAACACGGGCCCAGTTACCATTAGAGGAGGGGAGGTGGAGTCTGTTTGAGATGACAAGTGATGTCACCTGAGAGTGGGCGGGGCCTGAAGATGAGTTTGAAAAGCAAAATAAAATCTGTGTGGGATGGTTTGTGTTGGTGCACAGTAACTACCAGTACAACCACGGGGGGGGGGGGATTCACCAGCAGGTTACACCCCCCATCCGTCCCCCTCCCTCTGTGAGAGCAGCAGCAGTTGGTGCTGATGTCAACAAGAGGATCAGTGAACAGAGATCGATAACTTTACTCTCACACTGATCGGGGGGGGGGGCATCACAATGTGTGTCTGTATTTACACATGTGCATGATCACGTGTGTATTTGCGCATCTGTGTGTGTGTGTGTGTGTGTGTGTGTGTGTATGTGTAAAATTAACAAGGTGATTTGCCTTGAGGGGGTGAGGTGCATGCTGGGAGGGGGATTTGGTGAAGGGAAGGAAGAGGGGGGTTAGGGGGCTCCCAAAGTTCCCATGATCCCCTGGTGCTGTGGAGCGGGGCGGTGGGGGATGTAGAGGGGG
>NW_019525208.1:422093-422633 GCF_002814215.2 Seriola lalandi dorsalis | reverse complement strand
CCCAGATAAGGCTTCAGAATAAAATAAAAAGAATAAAATTATTTACAGATGAACTAAAGAAACAGAAATTAGTAAGAAAGAGATGAAACACTAAAGATGTGAAGATCCAGAACCAGCAGAAGAGTCTGCTAACACGCTAACATGGCTGCGCACACACGCACCCACACACACACACACACACACACACTCACACACACAAAGTCCCCTCCCCCACATCTGCTTGCGAGGCAGGAACCCACGGATGGTCGTCCTTAATTAGCCACACCGCACTCATATTCCTGATTAAACCACTGCTGTGTGTGTGTGTGTGTGTGTGTGTGTGTGTGTGTGTGTGTGTGTGTGTGTGTGTGTGTTTGATGGAAGGTTATCAGTGCATTCTTAATTGGGAAAACACTCGAGTGATTAACAGGAGGAAGAGGGCGACCGAGCTTGGGAATGAGTGGCAGAGAGAGAGAGCAGAGTCTTGATGTTCAGAATACTAACACACACACACACACACACACACACACACACACACACACACACACACACACACACACA
>NW_019525208.1:420031-422073 GCF_002814215.2 Seriola lalandi dorsalis | reverse complement strand
AGAGGGGGGGTGGGGTGGGGCTCCAGCTGAGCACCGCTGGATGTTGACACTGAGGTGGCTAACGAACCTGCAGGAGGTGATGTAATCTCATCAACTCCTCAATCCAATTAACAGTCAACAGGAAGCTCCTCTGTGGACCAGGAAGAGACCAAGACTGACTCATCAGGTCCTCAGTCCATCAGGAGCTGACCTCCATCATCCATCCTGCCCCCCCCCACCTCCTCCTCCTCTCTCCTGGGGGAGACACCCCGAACATTTCTCCCTGGATCACATCAAACCTGACCGAGCCCCCAGGCCCCCCAGGCCCCCCAGGCCCGGCTACACCAGGGTCTAATGGAGACTCCCAGACAGGTGGAGGCAGTAAGGGGTGGGGGGGGACAAAGGGACAGGTTATTAAAACCCCAGCCCGCCCCTCACCCTCCTGCCCCCCACCACCACACACATCTGAGAAACTAATCCCCCCAACACAAACAAATGACTGTTGCTGTCGTTTTTCTAGAGAGGACAGTTTCTGGAAAATGGGGTCAGAGGTCAGACACACACACACACACACACACACACACACACACACACACACACACACACACACACACACACACACAGTCACTCCTCTGTGCTATTTTTGTTCTTCTTCTTGAGCCACAAAGTAAACACAACTCCAAAAACAGGACTGATACTTGACCTCTGACCTCTCTCTCTGTGTGTCTCTCTCTCTCTCTGTCTCTCTCTCTGTGTCTCTCTCTGTGTGTCTCTCTCTCTCTGTGTCTCTCTCTCTCTGTGTCTCTCTCCCTCTGTCTCTCTCTCTGTGTCTCTCTCTCTCTGTGTCTCTCTCTCTCTCTCTGTGTCTCTCTCTCTCTGTGTCTCTCTCTCTCTCTGTGTCTCTCTCTCTCTGTGTCTCTCTCTCTATCTCTGATCCATTAAAACATAAAAAAGAAAAACTTTGTACTTAATAAACAAAAAGCTATTTTTTCCCGCTCAGAGAAAAAGATTTAGTTCAAAATGTTTTTGAAATTTTTAAAAACTGATCATTTACAAACTAAACCTTTCAGATTGAAGACAAACAACTGACAGAGGATCAATATGAAAATTGTGTGTCTGTGTGTGTGTGTGTGTGTGTGTGTGTGTGTGTGTGTGTGTGTGTGTGTGTTGGTGAATAATTCAGTGTGAACATCAGGCCACCTGCTGCAGCGTTCACAGCAAACACTCACATGAAGTTAGTGCCAGACTCAGTCAGCTCTCTGACCTCTGACCTCAGCAGCAGCTCCTCATTATGTTTCAGTGAAACTCAAACCAGACTGATGTGATCACTATGATCAAATGTCATGTGACTCCAGAGGGAAACAGAATCAACACAAATGAGAAAAGAATCACAAAAGGAGAAAAAGCTTAAATATACTTTTAAAATAACTAATACATAATCAGTATTATACAAACATGTTTTTCTACCTCGAGTTCAGAGTTCGGATGTGTTAAATGTCTGAAGAGTAGCAGGTGAGTCCAAATCACTGGAGCCTACATTTCCCACAATGCACCTGGACAGTGTCTTTAATCAGAGCCTCCCTGTCTAACTGCCACGTCTTTCAATCTGAACCTCTGGTTGTGTAACCTGAGGCCAGCATCCACTGAGGAAGACGATCTTTTAGTCAAACTACATTTCCCAAAATCAAGAATCAACTTCCTGGATGTGTTCTTCCTGTTTCCTGTTTCCTGCATTGTCATCACAGTCCGAGTCTCTGGTCAACACTGACTAGAGATCTTAAGAGCTGGTACAAACCCTGCCCTATCAGCAGCTTCCTGTCAGAGCCAGGCTTCAAAATAAAACGCCATCAGTCCAACTTGACCCCTTTTTACCCATGATGCATTGCTGCTTCAGGTCCTCTCCATAAAGCCTCATTAACACATCTGTCAACCTGAAACCGTGTCGCAGAGTTGACCTGTGTTAACCTTAACTTAAATTACCCAGAAACCCCTGCAGCAACATCCTGAACCCCTGCCTCTGACCTACTCTTCTTCTTCTCCTCACCCCCTCCCTCCCTCCCTCC
>NW_019525208.1:418376-419789 GCF_002814215.2 Seriola lalandi dorsalis | reverse complement strand
ACCACCACCACCCACCCCCCTGTGGAGTTAACCCTCCATGGGGTCCAAAACACACACACACACACACACACACACACACACACACACACACACAGGCAGATTGTACTTGACTTCAAGCTTTATGTCGGCCATTTTGAGACTGAGCTGATAAACTTCACCCTGAAGCTGTGTGATTGGATGATTGTTAGTGAAGTGCACCCTGGGAGTCGTAGTCCCTCCTTCAGTTTGTTTGTCAACAATTCCTCCAACCTGAACGACCCTCAACCCTTTGATACGACCCACAGCGGTGTCTCCTGAAATAGCGCCCATATGGCGGCAGGTGTACCGGAAGGCTCCTTCAACACATCCTTCGTTTCCTGGGCAACGAAAACTCCAACAGGTGGATCCTTCATGGTCCAACATATCCCATGATTCATTGCACGCCGCTAATGAAAATAATCTGTCAGCTAACCACACTGACACAGTCTGAGGATCACACTGTTAAATGTCAGTGTGTTGTTTCAGCTCAACAGCTAACGGTCCAGCAATCCAACATCTGTTTAAATGAAGCTTCATGTAGAATATTTTCATCTTCATCTTCCCGTTAAAACAAAGTGAAGTTCAGCTATTTCTGATTGACTCAGCTAACCTGCGGCTGCGGCGTGATACAATGAGCACTGCAGCTGTGCATAGGAATACGGTAGTTCAGCAGTTCAGAAATGTAGTGCCAAAGGAAAGAGCTGTTTTCACAGGAAGATGAAGATGAAAATATTCTACATGAAGCTTCATTTAAACAGATGTTGGATTGTTTCAGTGGCGTCTTTAAAAGTGTCTAAAACAGGTGTTTTCTGCTGGCCCCGCCCACAGCAGCTCGTCACTCTGCTAGTGCACCTGTCCTCCTGCTGCTCCTCAAAACCGACTCTACTGCAGGAAACACACTGACTGAACATGACGACTTCACACAACCCCACGTCTGATACCCACAATATCACTTTAAAACCTCAAGTTTCTCTGAAAAAATGACTGAACATTAGGCGTTGTAAAGGTCGCTAGGCGCCAGGAGCCACGCAACAGTAAGGGTGGGAACAGCCGGTGTCTGTAGAAACTGATCTGAGTGCAGCCACAGAGTCCGTCACTGTCAGCTGACCTCACACGTTCTTTATATTCAGCGTTTCTCCTTCAGGTTTTATTTTTTCCCGCTGCACCTGAACACATCATGAACCAGACAAATGAACTGATGCTCTGAACATTTCAGATTCAGTAAGAACCTTGAATTAAAGACAGAAATATTTGAGCCTGGATGAAACACAACAATAAAAACAAACGGTCTCTCCCTCTCGGGTGCGTTTGATCTGAGATCCTGAGCCGTTTCCTCCCGAAGCGTCTCTTTAAATCAGACCTCCCTCTCTGTCTGCTGACAACCCCCCCACCCCC
>NW_019525208.1:411364-418356 GCF_002814215.2 Seriola lalandi dorsalis | reverse complement strand
CCACCCCCCCGAAACAATAAAGCATCTTAACTGTGAGGCGAAGACGCTGCGCAGGAGCTTCTCCACACAAATGATGATTCATCCTCTAAACAGCCAGCTTCACAGCAACACGCCGGTTTTAACCCGCTCAGGTACAAGCTGCTGACACCTGATCTCTGCTCGTGTCATCAGTGGGAGGGGCTAAGACACGGGGGGTAAGTGGGAGGCTACTGGAGGTCAAAGGTCGTCCCCCATCACTCCAAACTCACCTCTCTACAGATGACATCAAAGCTGCAAATGGTGTTAGAGGAACAAGTGGTGATATGTGTGTGTGTGTGTGTGTGTGTGTGTGTGTGTGTGTGTGTGTGTGTGTGTGTGTGTGTGTGTAGGGGGGTCACAACCTCCATGTAAGTCCCGACCATTAAAGCAGGAGGTGATCGTCAGACAGCAGAGGATAAGGGGGAGGAGGGGGAGGAGGCGGCAGTGGTGAAGAGGTGTGTTCTGGGTAATTAGAGCTCGGCCTCCTCGTATGCTCTGACACTCTGCGGCAATTTATTGCCCCACTCGGGCAACTTGGCCACCCATCTAATTGCAATATTAGCGTGTAATAACGGCGGTGTTACGGCAATCCGTCAGCGCCGCGTTCTGCTGCCTCGGCAGGATTTCGGCCATTAACCGGCAAACGGAGGAAACAAAGCGACCTCTGAGAGGAGCATCAGCACACATTTATATTCACACACACACACACACACACACACACACACACACACACACACACACACACACACAGGCCTGATTGACAGCGCCTTTATCTGCCGCTTCAGGATTAAAAGCTAAAGAAATGTGAATCTACAGATGAAGATCACATGATGTGATCAAAAGCTCAAGAAAAGCTACTAAATGGATCTAATTACCAGACAGTTACTTCACTTCATCACTTTATCAATGTGTCACGTGACATGTCATGTGACACGCTGCAGGTCAATCCGCTTCCTTATAACCCTCCTTCATCACAGAGAAACAGAAACCAATATCAATCACAGCAGCTCATTGATCTGCAGCAGCACAGCTCCCACAATTCATAGCAGCACAGGAGGAGGAGGAGTCAGGTGAACACAGTGATGTTTACATTCATACACACCCTGTTTCTCACTGTTGAACCTCTGCTCTGTATGATCAGCTGATCCACTAGAGCAGGTATATTCACCTGGACCACCTGCACACAATCAGCTCCATCACTGCAATCATGACGTCACCACGACTCATTCAGTGAGACAGGTGAGACAGGTGAGAGAGATTTAACTCTTTGGCTCTTTGGCATCACGTCTCTGAGGAAGACTGTGAGATGCTGTTGAAATCTCTGGAAAAAGCTGTTACTGTTACTGTTGTTGTTTGTTACACAAAAAAAACACAGACACAGAAGAAGAAACAAAAAATAACAAGAAAGAACATGATGTGTGTGTGTGTGTGTGTGTGTGTGTGTGTGTGTGTGTGTGTGTGTGGTGTGACAGTTTGATTTACTTCAGCGAGACGTGAATGTACAACATTAAACTGCTTTACTGTAGCTACTGAGCTACATCATTTGCATGATGGGTCACTAAACACACTAAACCACCCCCCTCCACCCACACACCCACACACACACACACACACACACACACACACACACACACACCCACACACCCAACCACACATACAGACACACACCCCCATGTGTCACGTGTGTGTAGTAATAAATCCTGCATTTCTTAACAGGAGCTAAAATGCAGAGAAACAAGCGGAGCTGCAGTAAATCACCAGCAGTCTGTGGGTCTGCACATATGTGTGTGTGAGTGTGTGTGTGTGTGTGTGAGTGTTAGTGTGTGAGTATGTGTGTGTGTGTGTGAGTGTTAGTGTGTGAGTGTGTGTGTGTGTGTGTGTGAGCGTGTGTGTGTGTGTGTGTGTGTGGTGTTCTAATTAAAGCAGAGAAACAACGAGCAGAGAAAAGAGTGACACAACACACACTGACATGAGTGTGAACAACTACACAACTGTGTCTCAGTGTCCACACCTGACTGCCCCCCCCCCCCAAACGACCCTCTGCTCCTCACCACGGAGTTCATCTCATGTGTGACACAAACACACAGAGAGGTGACGAAACCTCTAACAACACCCATCAAACACACACACACTGTGTGTTTGAGGATGCACCAGTGTGTGTGTGTGTATGTGTGTGTGTATAGACACATTGATGTGTTCCATTCTAACATGTATGAACATGTGTGTGTGTTTATGCATTTTCTCTTACATATGTGTGTGTGTGTGTTTTCAGAGAATGTGTGTCTGCACTCTTACAGCAAATGAGTATGTATCACCTGTGTGTGTGTGTGTGTGTGTGTGTGTGTGTGTGTGTCTGGCCACAGTCCAAGGCCTCTCTAACGAGCCAACATGGACTTGGTTACTGAACCCCCTCCCTCCATCCTTCCTCCCCCTTCCGTCCTCCCCTCTGACCTCCTCTGAGGTCATTGGCTCCCACCACTGCGACCCGACCAATCACAACCGGGCGTTGTGACAGACAGCCGCCGACTACAAGGACGTGGCGGGCAGAGGGATTAGACGGCGAGGACGAATGTTAATGAGGGATTGTGATGCTGAAGTTTGTGATTGGCTGTCGGGTTAATGTTCGAGGGCAAGTTGTGTGTGTGTGTGTGTGTGTGTGTGTGTGTGTGTGTGTGTGTGTGTGTGCGTGTGTGTGTGTGTGTGCGTGCGTGCGTGTGTGTGTGCGTGCGAATAAATTAAGGAATCATCACTTAGAAACAGAAGTTGCAGAACTTCCTCCTGTTTTGACCTTTCCTTCAGTATCACAGTGATCAGCTGGTCACAGCTGATGATCAGCTGGTCACAGCTGATCATCAGCTGTGACCAGCAGGAATAAGACAGTTTGACTTTTGAAATAATATAGGATAAAAAAACTAATATAGGCTAACAAAGAAGATCACCTGTGGTTACTTGGTATTTATTTTCCTCATAAATTATAAGTTTCACCTTAAAAGTGAAATAACATAAAGATATTTAAGTTAACAGGATAAATTCTGATGTTTAAAAAATGAAAAAGATCCAGATCAACTGAATCAAAATAAATAAAATCTTAATGTGTTGACAGAGGTGACGGTTAGTGTTGATTTTCAAATGACTTATTGATGCCCAGAGTTCTGTCTGCAGGCTCTTCCTCTCAGACTCCTTCAGTCTGAGGGCAGGGCCGGTTGTAAGTTGCCCCGGAGGCAAATCTGAGGGCAACAAAAGTGAAGCGACAGACAAAGAGTGGAGAACAGGAAGCGAGAGGACGTCAGATCAGAGTGTGTGCTGGTGCTGCGGCATGTAAACGTTATTTTCCATGTGGTGTTAATTACTCAGTTCACACAGTCGAGCTTCATGTCGGAAGTGAGACGTGAGAAAGAAGTGAGACGGAGGAAGAAACAAAAACAAGCTACATCAAAGGTTCCATGTGAAACACATAAATACACTAATGTTTTATTGATTTATGATTATGATCTATTTACTCAACAGTTTGAAGATGGATATCTGTTCCTCTTAGTGAAAATCAACCTACTTCACTCAGGGTCAAAGTTCATGAAGCTGTTGTTGGGAACCACAAACATTTTTTTAATTCTGGAAAAAACTTCAAAAAAGTAAATTTTTCTCTTCCAGCGTTTTGTTCGATAATTGTTTGTCTTCAACAAAGGCTCTCAAATGTCTGAGCGTCCTTGAATGCACCACTGATGATAACATAATTAACCAAGGTCAGAAATGAACCAACATCTACGTTTCCATGACAACCACGCGTCTCCACCTGTAGATGAAGACCATGTGACATGATCAAAGACTCGAGAGCAGCTACTAAATGGAACCGGTTAAAATTGTTTTGTCAAATAAATAAATAAATAAAACAGAGCAAAGACTTCATCAATGAAAAAACTTGTTTCAAAGAAAAATCATCTTAACTCAAGGTCCACTTACTAAATTTTTCAAGCACTTTCAACCTCGTCTCAGGGTCTTCATTGATGGAGGAATCTTTTCCTCAAATGAAGAAAGAACTCCTTCAAAGAAAAAAAGAAGATGAAGAGTGTGTGGTTGATAGCTCGGGAAAAAGCTAGTAAGTGGCCCTTGAGTCAAACTACTATCGACAAGGTCAAGAATAAACTTTCATGCTCAAGGACAAGAAACTAAAACTGACCTCCACAAAGAGACTGAGATGATGAACTTCCATAATAACGTAGTAAGTGGCCCTTGATTATTTCACCTGTTGCACCGTGCTGCATTCACTGGCAGAGACCAGGGAGCGTTCAACAAAAACATTCATCATCCCACTCACACCATACTGCTGCAGATTCATCACACGTCACAGAAACAACATGATTCTTAACGCAGCAGAACAGAGGTCAGTGAACGCAGCACACACAACCTTAACGTCACAAACAGGAAGTTAAATCATTTCCTGTTGAACACGAACACAAAACACCCCCCTGATGTAAAATGAGAGTCCTGGACTGAGCCGGTGAACCTGAACACAACTTCACTCCACAGAGAGGACAGACAGGTGAACAGGTGAGCTCCTACCTGTCGATGATGACGGGGTCGGAGGGCGTCTCGTTGCGGTTCCCGCAGCTCTTCTTGTCACAACACCGACTGGAAGAGGAAGAGATCCACAGTCAGTACGACAACACTCACAGATGACAGGTGAGAGAGGACAGGTGAGAGAGGACAGGTGAGAGAGGACAGGTGAGAGAGGACAGGTGAGAGAGGACAGAAACTACCCTGACAATGGTGTGACTGAGGAAACAAACATGGCCGCCTCACTGAAGTAGTTAGAGCCAAATAAAATAAGATAAAGTGTCACACTGTTTTAAACCTGTTCTTGCCCTTTATTTTGAAAACGTTCTGCACTGTTGACACTGTAATTCTTTAAACATGTCAGTTTCAGTTTCAGTCAGTGAAGAACAAAAACTAAGAAGATAATTATCTGTGTGTGATCTCATCACTGTGTCATCCTTCAGTTTAGGCGTTCGTCTTTCCTCCACGTTTCAGAGAGTTTCTGTCTGACAGAAACTTCCTGTTCACATTCACACGTTCAGAGTGAAGCTTCGTTTCACTGGATCATAAACTGAGAATAATATTCACCAAAGTTTTCCTCTGTATTTAAAACAGAGACAGTGTTTGAGTCACACAGTTCAACACGTCCACAAATGATGAATAATATTTATTTGAGTTTTGATGTTTCAAGGTTTTTTTGTTTGGAATCAAAACCTTTAAAAACTCGACACATTTAATTAAAAAACTGTCAAATTTAGTATAAAACTGAAGCACCGCACAAACTTTTATTTTGAAAATCAGCTTTGTTTCGGCTCCACACAGACACACACACACACAGACACACACACACACACACACACACACACACAGTGAGTGTCCAGCTGGGTGCGGTCCAAACCAAGGTCACTAACAGTTGGCCGACACCCAGCGATGGAGGCACCACTGTGGATCCCCCCCCCCCCCCCACCCCCCAACAAACCAAGGTGCTGTCACCCCTGACAACCAGCCAGCCAAACGGACGGCTGCTCGCCAAACAGCCATCCAGGTAGCCAGAGGGCAAACCAGCCGGCGAGCGTTTCAGATGTTAGCATAGAAGCTGCCGTAGCATCAGTTCTGACACTGAAGACTTTTCTCCGTGAGGAAGATGTTTTCACTCTCAGACAATCTGATTGGTCGAAGTTAAACCGTCATAGACACGTGGTTCATCCAATCAGCTGCCACGTCTTTTTTAAAGCTCCCGCTCTTTTCAAACAGTTTCAAACGGTCCATTTAGTAAATAAATCAACAAATAACTGGAAACTCCAAACTACCTATCACAAGTCTTTACATCTAAATGTGACAGTGTGAGATACAAACACACCTTTACCTCCTGCTCTGTCACCTGATTGAAAAAATTATTTACATCCAAAGAAACATAGTGAATTTAAAAATGATATTATGTTGTTATAGATTCAGTTACTCATCAGATAATGTCTGTCACTGATAATAATCCATGAACATAATATCAGTTTTATTTCTAATACATTAAATGTATTCTAAATGTATTTTAAAGCTGGTGTTGTGAGTCTGACAGTTGAAATGAAGCCAGGCTGGTTCAGCCTCAGAGGAAAGATTCTGTTTTCAGAGATGTAGGAAATTTGTCTAAATGGATTTATGAGAGTGAACATCAGTGAAATGTAGATGTGAGAATCTGACAGACGTGATCCATCCATCATTAATAACAACAACACCATCTTCACATTACATCTCATTCTGTGTGGATCCTCTGACGAGCTGCTGCTGCACAATGACTCCACGGCTCCTTTTTTTCCCGCTCTTATCGCAGTGAGGGTCATTAACATATCTTCCGGTAATTCTTAAAAATTAATCATATTGCATATGACCCGCGATGTCCAATTACACTCCTGCATTCGCCCCATGCTGTCCTGAATCAAATTGCCATTTGACAAACAAGCGTCAAATGGAGGCAGCGAATGCCAAATGAGACGCTTTATGAATCATTTATCACGCCGTTTGATCTCTAAGTACAGAAAAATCATAAACTAAGCGCCGTGTTTGTGTCCCCGCTGTCTCTCTGTCTCTGTATGGATGTGTATGTGTGACTGTTGCCGTAGAATGCGCCACAATAATTTATTCCCCCAGCTACTTGGAACCATTAGTGAAAGTTCCAGGAGACCAATTAGCATTGGAAACCCACTGGTGCTGCTGTGGTGACAACCTCCTCCAAACTGCCAAAGAAGTGTTATAAACAAACTGGACCCCAGGAGCACTGCCGGGGCCCCTCCAGGGACCCGGGGCCCCTTTCCAAAGACGAAAACAAACCTTGGCTGAGCGTCCACAATATCGCCTTAATGACGTTTCCCCCCGGGCCGCAAACAGGCTAACACCACGGCCGGCTAATGACTGAGAGGAACAACACACACAGACCTGAGAGGAGTGTGAAG
>NW_019525208.1:405909-408409 GCF_002814215.2 Seriola lalandi dorsalis | reverse complement strand
CCACAGTGATACAATGGAGAGGTCACAGCTGACACACACACTGACACACACACACACACACACACACACACACACACACACACACACACACACACAGTGGGAGAAGATCCTTTTTTTCTACTGTTAAACTCTAATTTTAAAAATCTCGTCTGTATATTTTCTCACAGCAGCTTCAGTTTGTCTCATTTCTACAACAAGAAGTGAAGAAGAAGAAGAACTAATGTTTGTGCAGCTGCACAGGAAGTTAAAGATGGAGCAGCTGAAACAAAGTCACAGTGGATAATGACTCATGATAAAATACCTGTTCTTACATGAACATTTACATTGATAATTTCCTAATTAATAACACTGTAGAGCTGTATGTATGTTTTACACAAAACCCCCACGACAGGGCATCAGCTACTGGATCTGGATCTGGATCTATCTGGATCTGGATCTGGATCTATCTGGATCTCGATCTGGATGTAACCTGTCCCTCCGTCAGAGGAGACAGATCATCTGGATTCAGGGACTCTTGAAAAACCTTAAACAAAAACACTAATTTAAACCAAAATAAAAGTCCTTCCCACAGACATGAACTCCACCTGCACACAAACAGGTGCTGCACCCAGAGGTGCCGCCTGCCGAGTGAGATCCAGGTAAACCAACTGGGACGCCCGTGAGGATGACCTCACCTGGGAGAGCGACGGCAGAGACGGAGAGAGAGAGAGATGGAAACAGTTAGCCGCTCTCTGATCCCTCACTCATTAGCGAATGGAAACACAGCGTCCATCAGGGAAACGCTGCTTAATAATCGCACTCAATCACATAATGACTGAAGCTCTGAGACGCAGACAGCAGCCGTCATTATGGAAATGAAGCTCATATCGCAGGAATCTCACAGGGGGGAAATGAGCCTGACGCCCCGATAAAAGTCAGAGGGAGGGGAGGGACGCTGAAGTTTGGACGAAGAGGAGGAGGAGGAGGAGGTGAACCACAGAACAGGTGTGTGAGGAGGTCGAACCATAGGACTGATCAGAGCTGGTTCACAGATTCAAACTGGTGTCACTTTAATCTGAGGAACACACTCCACTGTCCCACTGTGACGCAAAAATAAAGTCTCAAAAAATACACAAAAACCGACAAACTACTTTCTTTTTCATGGAAACCAGTTTAACCTGGAGAGAAACCAGTTCACTGCAGATGTAAACCAGTTTCCTGCTCAGCCAACACAGTTTACTCCCAGTTCACCCCCAGTTCACCCCCAGTTCACCCCCAGTTCACCCCACATCTGAACTAGTTTTCATACAACTACAAAAGTCCAGTTTCCAGATGAACCAGTTTCCAGTCTCTGACCACTTTAACCCACATCTGAACCAGTTCACAGAAACCAGTCTACGTGTAAACTACATGTAAACTACGTGTAAACTACATGTAAACTACACTCACTGCACACGTCTGTGTAAACCATCATGCACAGAAAAGATTTCTGTGGCTTAAAGATACGACAATGCTGAGACTCCACACACACACACAGATGTATACATGTATATACGTGTGTGTGTGTGTGTGTGTGTGTGTGTGTGTGTGTGTGTGTGTGTGTGTCCTATTTTTATCCTCTTCCTCACTCCTCAGTCTGAACCAGTAAAACCATTAACTCTCAGACGCAGGGCAGCAGACGTGTTGATTGGTGTGATGAACGAAAAACCAACAGCTGCTCTTTTTTCTCTCTTTTACACAAACACACACACACACACAAAAACACAAATACAGTGTTGTCATGGTAACTTGGATTGTGATGCTCAGCTCTGATCGTGTCTCATCGAAAACTAAAATCATTCTCAAAGAAACAAAAATCTGCTGTCTGTGTAACATCAGAAATAATTAGATATTAAATAATTGTAAAATTGTATTAATGAGCAGAAGCTTAGGTCTTAATTATTATTATTCTTAAAGTAAACGACAGTAAAACGACAATAAATAAACAGGAAACAGATGTACACCGGGAACAATAAAACAAACTCCAGTCGGTTTAAACTAATTAACTTTGAAACATTTCCTCCAACAGAGAAATCCATAACAACATCTACGTCTCCATGACGACTCCATCTGCTGATGAAGCCTATGTGATGTGACTGAAAGCTCCTAAAGGGACCTCGAGGTGAGAACGCTGTCAACTAGGACAGAATTTACTTCCTGAGGCGTTGCTAGGTAGTTGCTATGAGGAAGATGGATCGAATTATTCGACAAATTGATTTCTCATCCATGTTGGAAACTGTTTGATAATCAATATATTTGATCTGGTATCAACTCCAGACCAGTGTTATCAGGTAGTTGTTTGTGGTTTCAATGGTTCACTGAAGGAAGCTGGACGGAGGCCAGGTGATTAAAGAGGGTTTATATTTGGTTGCTAAGGAGTTGCTATGGAGTTACCACAGTTTTTTGTTGTAAATAAAAAAGAAATAAAATATAAAATATATCATATTTTACACACACACACACACACACACACACACACACT
>NW_019525208.1:391213-405357 GCF_002814215.2 Seriola lalandi dorsalis | reverse complement strand
AGTTTACTGCATCTATAAACCAGTTTACTGCATCTATAAACCAGTTTACAGCATCTATAAACCAGTTTACTGCATCTATAAACCAGTTTACTGCATCTATAAACCAGTTTACTGCATCTATAAACCAGTTTACAGCATCTATAAACCAGTTTACTGCATCTATAAACCAGTTTACTGCATCTATAGACCAGTTTACTGCATCTATAGACTAGTTTACTGCATCTATAAACCAGTTTACTCTATCTATAAACCAGTTTACTGCATCTATAAACCAGTTTGCTGCATCTATAAACCAGTTTACTGCATCTATAGACCAGTTTACTGCATCTATAAACCAGTTTGATACACAAATAAACCAGTAATGTAAACCAGCTCAACCTTCAGAAAAACCAGTTTACAGTGAACTGGTTTCTCTGTCGTGTGTGAATCGGGTTCCAGTTTATGGCTCATTAAAACAGTTTCCACCAGTCAGCTGTAACTGGGAACCAGTCGACCCAGTTGTGTTGCTGTTAACCAGGTTGATTGATGAACCTGAGCTAACGAGGCAGCTGATTCGCTGATGTCTACAGGTGCTGCTTTTATTTTGTCAAACACGGCCTCCAACCACTTCCTGCACTGCTCCGACACCCCACCACCACCTCCCACCACCTCCCCTCTTGGTGGTCTCAGCCTCCTCAGGCCTTCCCAGAATTCCCTGCCAGATGGCGGGCGGCGCCCCAGGATGAAGCCCCCCCCTCTTCTCCCTCCCAACCTTCCCCCTCCCCTCCTCACCCCCACCGAGCTGTCATGTCAGCGTCCGGATGACGGATGACCGCTGAGAAGAGGGAGGTGTGTGTGTGTGTGAGTGTGTGGTTTTTGTAATACCCTGGTGGTTGTAAATGAACTCCAGTAAGAGCATGTGCGTGTGCGTCCTCCCCCCTCTTTTCCTGCGATGACCTACCACTACCTCATCCACCTTTATAGTCAAAACAGACCTCCGCCCTGCGCACACAGACACACACAGAGACACACACACACACACACACACACACACACACACACACACACACACACCCCTGGGGGACAATACTTTTAGGATAACGACCACTTCTGCATTATTGATCCTGATCCTGGCTCTGTTCCTCTGGATTAAAACGCTCCAGTTTGACCAGGAGGGATGTGGATTGCATCAGGGACACACAACTACACACACACACACACACACACGCACACACACACACACACACACACAGACCACCCCCCCGTGTGTAGATTTGATGGTCAATATTTATACATCATCATTCTTGATGCAACAATCTGTGTGTGTGTGTGTGTGTGTGTGTGTGTGTGTGTGTGTGTGTGTGTGTGTAGTTGTGTATCCACTTTCACGCTTATTTGTGGGTTAATGTTCACAATCTGCTGAGTGTGTGTGTCTCTGTATCTTTGTGAGGACCGGCTCTGACGAGATATTTGGGGAATTTTTCGAAACCCAAGGAAACATTTTTGGAAAAAGATTTTTTGGAAAGTGAAGAGTCTTTTAGAGGACAGTGGAAATTTAAGAAAAGAAAAGAGAGGAGAGTTTTTGAAGGAGAGGATTTGTTGTTCTCACAGTGAGAAAGGGTGTCGTTAGGTTTGTAACGGTTCTACTACTTTTATCGACACCACTTATCCATCCGGTTCTTTATCGGTACTTTTTGTTATTTTGTAAGAGAGAAAAAACCAGAAACAAACAAATTAAGAACAGAATTAACAGTGTTTTATTTTCTCATATGTACTCCACTAACATTAACATTATCAATACTCCGTTTAATACCGGGTTTCTGTGCCATCCCTATTTCTCAGAGAGGACGTTTAGGAGAACGGGTTTTTAAAAAGTGAGGACGTTCATCTCGTCTTCAAAGGTTGTGAGAGGATGTTGTTTAGGCGTCAGGACTTAGTGACGGTGAGGAGGGTCCTCACAAGAATAGAGAACAAACACAGAGTGTCAGTATTAGAGATGTAGAAAAGAAATATTTTTCTCTTCCTTCAGTGAATTTAAACTTATCAATATATCAGGACTCAGTTTGTTAGACTGTTATGTGTTTGTGTTTTATTTAATCTTTTAATGTGTTGTAAAGATCAGATGTAGATGAAACTGTCAAGATGCTTTTTCTCTAAATTTCTCTGTTTTCCTCTCAGGTGTCTCACTGAGTCGTCACCGTCTCTCTGATCAAACTGTGTTAAAGTTGATCAGTGTGATCAGTGTGAGTCCTCCTCCTCCTCCTCCTCCTCCTCCTCCTCCTCTTCCTCCTCACAGGCCCACAGAGCGGGGCCCCTAACGGGCCCTCAACAGGGTCTCATCGATCCACGGGGCCTCCAGTCAACCTGTCTGTCAGGTCTGATTGTCGACCAATCAGGTGTCATGTAGTGGGAGGTGAAGGTTGATGGGTGTGTATGTGTGTGTGTGTGTGTGTGGGGGGGGGGGTCATGGAGGAGGAGGTGTCAGGATTATTGTCTCCAGTGTGCCGTCGCTGTGCCACATTAGGGCCTATTGATCGGTTTCCACGGCTGACGCTTTGTCGGGGAGCCGCTTGGTACATCGATCGGTGACATGCCGAACCAGCGGAGGGAGGGGGTGATACGACTGAGGGAGGGGGGGACATGACTGGGGGGGTTATTAATAAGTAGGAGGTGAAGGATGAAGGTGAAGCAGGTTTGAGTTTCAGGTTCAGTGAGTGAGCTGATCTGAGGACAGTTTCACTGGTTCAGGCTGCGTTCAATATTAACATGGATCCATCTCACAGTCAACACCTGTTTAAAACCTGTGTCAGTCAGTCGCATTATATCACATTTTATATATAGATATATTTTGTGTAGAGAATTACAGCTGAAACAATTTGTCAATTAATCAATTAGTTGATCAAAGGAAAATTCATTGGCAACTATTTTGAAAAGTGATCGATTGTTCAAACAGATGTTCCCGCTTCCTCGTCTTCTGTGAATGAAACTTCTCGACATTTGATGACATCATCTTGTGATGGTTATTTATTATTGTTTGCAGATTAATTGATCATGAAAATAATGATAATATTAATTTAAGATTAAACTCAGGTGCAGCAGAAAATAAATTTTACTGATAATGATCTTAATGATTAATATAATTCACTGTTGTTAAATAAAACCTTCTCACCTTAAATAATGATTTTTCTTTTCATTAGAATTAGCTGCTTCCTGTCGTTAGCTTAGCATCATCGATATGTGAAAGTCTGTCTGTGGAGCTGCAACAACATCAGACTGGTTTTATAATTCAATATGATAGATAGATATAGATATATAGATATTTCCTAATGAAGAAGTCACGCTGCTGACACAGTGACCTCGTTACATCGTGTTGTTTACATCAGCTCTCACACTCACTGACAGTTTTTACTCCTGAAGCTTCAGACTGAGAGAAAACACCTTCAGTCTCTGAGCAGCTTCATGATCAGAGTGAGGGAAGGAGCTTCTCTGCTTCCTCTCTCATCTCCTTTAGGAAACACTGGAGCTTCCTTCACCAAAGGAAAGGAGACATGCCGTCCCACAATGCCTTGCTGCAGCAACATTTAAGCAGAGCCACATAAATGTAGAAACATCAGAGCAGCTGTTTCTGTCTGATGGACTGAAGCTCAGATCCATAAATATAGATTCATCCTCTTTCAATCAGTCAGGAGTCGTCATGAAGAACGAGCTGATGAATCTATAGTTACATCATCATCATCACAACTAAAGACTATAGTCTATACATTCATGTTGCACTGAATCCTCCCATTGTGGAAAGACAAAAACATGAATTTTATCTATTTAACAATTATATAGAAACATCAGGAAACTATAAACTTCTGTCTGAATATCATTTATTCTCAGTTCATTATTTCCATTTATTTTAATGACTCAACTTTCTCTGTTTGTCTTTTTCTTTCATGTTTTCTTATTTCAACATTTCATCCTGTTTGATTGTCGTCCAGATGTTATAAACAAAGTTAATTAAAAAAATAGTTTAGTGAGTTCGGTCAGATTGTTTCTCCTTCACGTCTTTGACCTCATGAGGTCGAGGAGACGAGGTCAGAGGAGGTTATTCTGACTCTTCCACCTCAGAATGAACTGAACCTGAACAGACGTGTTTCTCTGCTCCACCTCCATCCTGTTTAACAAGTTTCCAAACACATCCATAATCCATCACATGTATTGATTATCCTGATCAGTCAACTGTTCAGTTCGCCCAATTATTACATTCATTTGTTCCCAGGATCGATGGACCTGATTCGTCTGCTGTTCACAGATCACTGATCATGGATCCGGTCTCTGATTCTGACTTTTAAACTTCAGCAGGTTTTTGTTTTTTAATCTGTTTGTTTTTTTTCTCTTTAAATAAACAACAAACGATGACATCACTTCAGTCTAATGTGAAGAAAAATAATCGTAATATTTAAACATCTGCTTTGAGATAAACATGTTTCAGTGACAGTGAAGAGAGTCAACGATTAAACTGATTCTTTTTGAAGCTGTGATACTGAACTTTAAATAAAATAACAAGGAAATAATAATAAAGAATAAAACAGAAGTTTTGGGATAAAAATCATTTTGGGTATTTTTACCTTAAATTTCTAATTTGTGAACTCAATAAACTGGTTTTGTTTCCTCACTGCTGCAGATTAAAGCTCCATATTTTACACAGTGTTGATCCATCAGAATATAAAAACCATCTCAGTGTAGTTTTACATCTCCTCTCTCAGGCTTCTCTCTGCAGCTCTAGTAACAACAGGTCAGTGAGCCAATCAGAAGAAAGGAGGCTCTGAGCCTCTCTTCTGATTGGCTGACTGTTTTCTGAGTGATCCAATAAAAATAAAGCAGATTTCAGGTAAAAACACTCAGAGAAACCAAATCCTGCAAGGTTTGGATGGTGGGTCCAGGTGGGCGGGGCTTGGTGACTGCTTTGTTGTGACATCACAAAGTTCCAGAAGTCCTGACGGCTGGTTTTAAGGCTCAGTTTCTGAATACAGGCTGTGTGCATTTCTCTGTGGACTGAGGCTTTGATACTTTCACAGTATTAATATAGAAGCTAGACCTGATCTATAATCACACTACACATGGACACACACCTTTACACTGGAGGAGTTTAAACACTAGTGCTGAAACACCAGAGATCAGTCTTGAATTTAAAAGATCATTAACTGTAATCTGTTTTATTTTCCTTCTTTCTGTCACTGGTGTTTTTTTATCCAAGACTTTCTGATGTGAAGAGAAACTCACTGTGAAGTTTCAGCTGTTCGCTGCCAGAATAAGATTTCTGAGATAAAGCCCCAGGTGTGAGGAACGTGGGGCCGAAGCGAAGGATCGACTGGAATCAGGAAATATTTGGGAGTTTGTCTTGGCAGAGAACCGGTTCACAGGTTCAAATCCCACACGGGGGTTCTGAGTGAGTGAGAGCCGGAAAGGTGGGAGGAACGGGAGGATCTGCAGTCGGCTAAAGACTGAGCTCCACAGCTGGACAGGAAAACACATCAGGGCTGCTCAGGTTCAGGAAAGTGAGACGGGAAGAGGAGGAGGAGGAGGAGAAGAAGAGTTAAGAGTTTTTAAGGGTTAGAATCTAGACATTTGTTTCATTATGTTTTATAAGCGGAGGTGTGAGAGGAGTGTGTCAGATGAAGGTTCAAAGGTTCTCCAGAAACACAAACCACAAAATCTAGATCCAAAGAAAAAGGTCTGAGGGTTCTGGAGTGGAGGAGGGTTGAGAGCTGGAAATGATCTTTGTCAGGAAAACTTTATTCTGGGAAAAGTTTAATCTCAGGAGGATCATGTTCTAGAGGGACATGGTCTAGAAGAACAGGTTCTAGAAGAACAGGTTCTAGAAAAACAGGGTCTAGAAAAACAGGGTCTAGAAGAACAGGTTCTAGAAGAACAGGGTCTAGAAGAACAGGGTCTAGAGGAACAGGGTCTAAAAGGTTCAGACCAGGTTCTGATAATATAAGAAACGCTCTGGAACCTGGTCTCTGGTGATTTTGTATTCTTAGTTTAATTCTCTAGTAACAGACAGTGTTGCTGTGTGTGTGTGTGTGTGTGTGTGTGTGTGTGTGTGAGTGAGTGTGTGTGTGTGTGTGTGTGTGTCTTCTCACCTGTTTGGTCATGGAGTCTATCAGCCGAACATAGAGATCCTGTTCTGTCCTGATGCCTGAAACACACAAACACACAAACATCATCACATGACTGAAACACAGACACACACACACACACACACACACACACACACACACACACACACAGACACAGAATTACTGTTATAATTATCAGTGAGTGTGAGCAGACCTGCCTGAACATACATACATGCATTAGCCTGTTATGCTAATTTGAGCTCAGTATGCAAAAAGAGAAGGACACCCCCCCCCCCCCGAAAAGACAAAAGAACTGATTCCTAATAATGTGTTGTAAATGAATTCTGTTATTATTTATGTCCCTGTAGTATATTTATGTTTCTGTAGCTCTTGTCGTGTCGTCCCGGCGACGCTAACCCCCCTCAGCAAAAACAAACATTAGCGCGGCTCCAGAGCTGTTTATTATTTATAGGCCAGGCCGCCTTTAACTGCCGCGCGCTTCTTCGCCCCCCCACCGCCTTTTTCCTCAAGGATAACAAGGAATCCTCGTTCCCCGACAAATTAAATATCAATCAGGATTGCTTGTCTTTTATTAGCTCTGCATCCAAGCAGAAATGTGACACGAGCACGACGTGGGGTGGAGGAAATTGCAGGGAACACCTGTTAGTGGTGGAGTAGCTCTAATTGTATGGGGGGGGGTTCCTTCTTGTTTTTCGGGCCGTTTCCTCGCAGCTTCCTCTGCTTTCTAATTGACATGATTCACTCCTCGCTCTGCGGCGAGCGCTGAGCGGCCTGCAGACTAAATGGCGGCTATCCGTCCCGGTTGCAGATGAGGTCAATTACCTCCGTACGATGCTAATCCGACGACGCCAACCCATATTAGAGAGATTTATCCCCCTCTGGAAGAAAACGCTCTTTTATGTCCCACTTTATCTGGGGGTTCTGGGGGGGTCTGGGAGCATTACAGCCATCCTCCTCCTGCAGCTCTGGACCGGTGCCAGCACTAAGCCGAGCTGTGTGTTTTGAATCAGCCCCCCCACCCACCCCAATGGACAAACCAGAGTTCAGGTCTGGTTGTCAGATATTCCAGATGTGTCTCTCTCTCTCTCTCTCTCTCTCCAGCCTCAACATTTAAACTGAGTCCAGTCAGACCTTTAATATGAATCTCTTCTCTACACTCTAAACTTCCAACCATCGTTACCTCATCAATCAATACTGCTCACCTGAGCTCCACCTGAACCGCACAACCACCACATTCAGCTTTAGCTTCATTCTGTCAGTCCTAAGGTGTTTATTAAATTAGCAGATGTAAATATACAACTTCTAAAGCTCTGGAGGTTCCCCACAGACCAATTAATAATAATAATAATAATAATTAGCAGATTAATCAATAATAGAAATGACTGTTAGCTGCAGCTCTGCTCAGTTTTTTCCACAGTTCTCATCTGGGAGCACATTTTCCAGATGTGTCCTCAGGTTGTTTGTGCAGGAATGCTAGGCTAGGCTAACTGTAGCTACTACTTTATGTCGAGGTTCTGACGCCAGCTCAACAAAAACCAGAATCAATCAGTGACGGTGACGTTATGTGATGCCTGTCCATTAGGAGCTGCTGTTCTCTTCATGATTGAATGTCTGGATTCTTTTTATAATTCTATTACATAAACAAATTTAGAATATTTGTTGACAACCGTCGTCCACATGAAAACTCAAAAACAGGCTGTCAAGGAGATAACAGCTGTAAAACTGTAGAGCCAATCAGTGAGTATTTGTACTGTGTGTTATCACAGTGATATTATTAGAAACATCCATCGACCTCAGAGGTTAAATCTCCGAGGACTGAAGACCAGGACCCTCCAGGTCCTGAACCAAGTGTCTGAACATCATCCTTTAAAAAAGTGTTATATTGATAAAAACAGGCCAACATCATGTTCTCTGTAAAATGATCATCTGACATCGACGTCAGATTCTCAGGAGCTTTATTGTGGAAGGTCACAGTCCTGTTGGTATCCTGAAGAAATGACAGGAAGTCTCACCGTTGCTGTAGAGCAGCTGTAGCCTGTAGTGGATCCCGTTGTTGGTCTTCTCTCCGTTGTACTCCTGTCACACAGACACAGTCACACTTTACTCAACATGTGGAGGAGGAGGAATAAAACATTTATCCAGCTGCACAGAGAACATCTGTATGAAGAACCTCAACTCATCACGTCGCTGGTTTACGCATTAAAAGTCTGTATTTATTATTATTATATTATATTCAACTCAAACAACTTTGTCATCACCTCTTTTTCTTTGCCAGCATTTCTCATGTGTTTTCATCGAAAATTAATAAAATAATGAAAAGGAAAAATTATCTTTTTAAAAAATTATGAGAAAACAAGTTAAATGTTTCTTTCTAAGTGCAATACTAAATAAGAGATAAGATGAACTTTAGTATAATAATAATAATAATAATAAAAATAATAATTCCTAGTAAATTAGTTTCAACATGATATAAATCTAAAGTTTGGAAACAGTACAGGATTATTTTCACCTTTCTCTCTAATTCTTTATTTTGAAATTCTCTCTCAGTCAAAAAAATTATTATCATCATTATTATTATATTTGTGACATATTAACTATTAACTCACTTAATTTTGATCCAGTACCTTTTGATATTCAAATAATATAATTTTAAAATATAGTTAAAACAATTCAAGTCATTTTGTAAAAAAAACCTTTTCAGTTCAGTTTGTAACGTGGTTCTGATTATTATCATAATTATCATTATAATTATTATTATAGCTGTCGTTGATGTTGTTATTTACTACTACACCTACGTCCGTCCCTCTCTCCTATCTGTCTCTATGTCACTGAAAAACCACTCTAAAAACACTTTTAATGAAGTGTGTTTAGTTCAGATTCTCTTCTTCTTCCTGTCACTCAACTGTCAGCTGCCCCGCCCACTGACGTGCAATCACCTTCAGGTAAACTTTAGGCCGTCCCCCGTCTCTCTCAGTGAGCAGTAACCGTGGCGATAGGAGGAACGACCACAGCCACCGATAAGCAAAAGATCTGAATCTGCCCTTTATACTGTTTCCTGTGCTCGCTCTCTCTCTCTCTCTCCATCATCATCACTCATTTCTTCTCTCTCTCGACCTTTACTCCCCTCTTTATTTAATTCTTACCAACCTCTCTCTCTCTCTGTCGGTCGTTTGGTGCCAACTGAGCCTTGGAGTGTTGGCTCAGTCCCAGTGTGTGTGTGTGTGCGTGTGTGTGTGTGTGTGTGTATGCGTGCGTGTGTGTGTGTGTGCGTGCGTGTGTGTGCGTGTGTGTGTGTGTGTGTGTTGGGGGGTTACTGGGGCGAGAGACTAGAGGTCAAAGCAGAGGTGAGGTGAGTGAGTGGGTGGAGTAGAGGGTGGGGGGGCTCGGTGCCAGCTGGCAGCTGATCACAGAACAAACTCCCTCAAACCTTCCTGGATGTTTTATTATGATCATTAATATTATTTATATTATTATTATTATTATTACCACGATTATTATTACCACCAATATTATTGATATTATTAAAATTGTTAATATTATTGCAGGTAAAAGTTTTTACAAGCTGAAGATTCTTTCTCTCATAATAAAAATCCACATTACAGAAACGACAGTGTGTCGGTCCGTCTCTTAACTCTGTCCTCCTCTCAGCTCTGAGCGACAGATTATCATCTGATCTGGATCTGAATCAGGATCTGAATCTGAATCTGGATCTGGATCAGGATCAGAATCAGAATCAGAATCAGGATCAGGATCAGAATCAGGATCAGAATCATGATCAGGATCAGGATCAGAATCAGAATCAGGATCAGGATCAGGATCAGGATCAGGATCAGGATCAGGATCAGAATCAGAATCAGGATCAGAATCAGGATCAGAATCAGAATCAGAAGAAATCGTCACCTTGTCTTTCTCCACAAAGTCGACGTAGGACGTCCTCTCGATCTCCACCGGCTGACCCTGGCGGTCGTACAGCGCCAGCACGAAGTGAAAGAAGTTGGACTTCCTCAGGTTGGATGGAGGCTGCTTCTCAAAGTGAGCTCGGGCTAAACCCACTCCACTGAAACACACAGACAGGAAGTGTTAATGTCACCTGGGGTTCAACATGGACGCTCAGCGGGCGGGACACTGACGGTCAGAGCCGATAACCAATCACATAATGAAACCTGATCAGGAAGGTGGTTTATTCTATTTGTTCATCTTTTAGCCCCTTAATACATGCTGTTCATATTTCATATATAATTCTATCACAGTAAGAGCTGCCTCATAATAAGAGTCTATAGTGAATCTTGAACTATAGATCATGTAGAAAGTATAAACAGCCTCTCTGACATTAATACATGGAGGATTAATCCTTCATTAATGTGTCGGAGCAGGGAGAGAGTATCTTTAGGTTTTCATCACTGGATTTTGGAGAAAAACATCTACTATGACACAATATCACGTCCTGTTTAACCTAAGACATGAAAACATAACAGCCATAATGATTGAAATATATTTTATTGAAAGTGAAAATGACAAGAACATTCTGTTACTGTTGGGATTTATTATACAACCAGATCCAGATCAGATCCAGGCGTCAGTACCGTCGGTCTGCTGCCAGAACCTCAGTCAGTGAAGTGGCAGCTCAGGTCTCTGACTCCAGAGACCTGAACTGTTTCCAGATCCCCCCATGACCCTTCAGAGACCAGCAGGTGCCTGTCTCTGGGGGAACCTGGGCAGATGTGGCGGGAACACAGACGGTTCTGGTGACAGTGTCGAGGTCCCCCTTGAACTGTGTCACCACTGTCCCATAACAAACACACACAGACAGGGCATGTACAGTTTCACAGTTTCAAGATCCCCTAAAACCTCCATGTTCCTTCATCTGACCCACAGATCTAATATCTGTGGATCTACAGTCCACTTCCATAGATACGGCTCAGACATTCACAGCACCTGAACAAAAGTATAAAATATTATAATATTTTCATTTTTGTGTATTTTGGGTTAATTTAGGAAAAGTCATCAACTTTCAGGCTAAAAGACATTTATTTATTTATATCGTATTTTTACTGCTGTCAAATGTCAGAACGGGTCAAATTTGACCAGAACAGTTTGTAAAGGGTTGAAAATAATTTCAGACTTTTTCCTTCAAACATCTGAACTGACAAACTAACCACATTTTTATAGTAAAAATCTTCAACAGACAAAGAAACGACCAGCAGCATCAACTGAGTCACGTTAAACCGGAAACAGGAAGTAAAGTGATTCTGGTCCTCAGGGCTTCATGTTCATCGTTTAATTTGGACATAAATTATCAATGAAAAAATATTTCCTATGCAGACGATACAACTTTATTCTGTTGTAAATTTGAAATGACTTTTTGACACTATAGAAAAAATTAAATCTCCTGAAGACTAAAACTTTTCACCTGAAAAATATATAATAAATGAAAGTGTCTGAAATACAATAACAAAAAATTAATCTAAATACATGTAAATTATATCAAAAACGAGCAAAAGCAAAAACTAAATAAATTTCAATATATTTTCCTTCTCTCTGTGTAAAAAAATTCAAATTAAATTAATTAAATTAATGGGGAAATAATACAATTAATACAAGTGAACTTCAAAAAGTCGGAAGGGCCATGAACAGAACTCCTCACCAACAACCAAAGAGCCATCTGTTCCAATTAATTCAATGGATTTTTGTACCAATTCAATTTAAAAAAGGTAGAAAATGGATTGATTAGTGTTGATTATCGTCAGTCAGAGGTCAGCCCACTGTTGATGTGATGATATTTACTGAACATGAGAAATATGAACAGCCTTTAACTGAGTGTGAACGGAGAATCATCAGTGAGACTCAGTCGGCTGCTGGTTTTAGTAACAGTGGATAAAAATCCATGTTGATCCTGAAATAAAATCGATGCTCCTGCAGGAAGCGACCTCTGCTCTCAGCCCGGAGAAGCTCCCCGAGTCCGGGGGGGAAACACTCAAAACAACAGCCGAATATTTTTACATCAATCTCATTTCCCTGCTCGTTTTGTTTCCTAAAACACTTTATGATCAATATGATCGCCGGGGCGCAGACAAATATTTATTCATGCTCAGGGTTTGTTTTTGGAAACCCGCCCGCTCTCTCTCGGCCTCCGTGTTTCCCGGCTCTGGGGTGTTTTCCCCAGACGGCAGATTAATACAGCCGTGACCTTTCTGCACCACCATTACCAATGCTTAATGCCTCATTTGTAGGCCGCTTTGTTGAAAGCTAATTCTTCCGACTCGCAGCGTTTGGCCGAGTGGACGCTGGAGTCGAGAGTCTGAGGGGGAGGAGGAGGAGGGGGAGGCAGCTCAGGTGTGTGGGTCAGGTTAGAACGACAGCAGCTGAGTGTGTTAACACAACAACAACAAAACGCAGCACTTCAAAACTCACTCAATGATATTTCCACCTGTGAGAAAAAAACATCCAGAAGCATCTGTTTTTATACGTGCTGCTATTTTCATACACCTGTCCAACGACATCACAGGTGGAGGATCCTTCACCTGCAGCTCCAGACAACCAGCAACTAAACACTGACAACACTGCACTGTTTTATATTATACGGTATAAATTATTCATTTAGTCGATCAGAAGAAAATTAATCTGAAACTACTTGATGGCTTTTCCTCTTTTTTCAACCTGTTTCCTGGATTTTATGTTTTTGTTAATATGATCTTTGGATTCCTGGACTGTACAGCTCACAGATCAAACAACTAATCAACTAATCAAGACAATAATCAGCACATTATCAATAATTAGAATAACTCTCAGCTGCAGCTCTAACATGTTAAAAATATGCAGATCGTTTTTTTCAACCCTCTGATTCGACCCACAGCAGTGTTTCCTGAGACAGCGCCCCCTACAGGCGGCATGCCTGCCGGACCTCGGTTGTCATGGTTACCATAATAATCACGCAACTACACCGAGAGCAGCGTACAGAACGTTGCCGTGGTTACTATAATAACAGTCATGGCTTGGTTGGGTTTAGGAGAAGATGGTGGTCAGGGTTCTTCCTCAACATCAGACGATCTCTGTCGTCATGGTTACAACATAAACAGCTGGTTTCACATGGGAATCGAACACACCGCTCTCCCCTGTCACATTCATCCATCCACCACCTCCTCCTCCCATGTGGACTCTGTCTCTCTTTATACTACATCACCAACACTTTTCCCTTTGGTCCTGTCATCATTACTACGACCACTAGATGTTGCCTAGCAACAAAACGTTACTACGGTTCTGACTGACACTTCCTCCACCAACAGGTGTAAACAGGCTTTTTAAATGCAGGTTAACCTGTTCGACAGAGACACAGGCATGGTACAGAAACCCGGTACTGAACGGGGCTGTATATAGACCAGAGTACTGATAAGCTCCGACATTATCGGTTCTGCTTTAAGAAATTAAGAAAATTGATTTCCTGTGTATTATTGTGAAATAAACGTTTTCCAGCACATTTTAACTCAACAACTCTGTTTCTGATTCAGACATGTGTCTATGAATGAAGCATTCTCACTGTTCCTAATCTAATCATCCTAACTCTCTCTCTTAATGTTCATCAAGCGCACATGAGAAAATAAACATGTTAATTCTCTTCTTACAAAATGACAAGAAGTACCGATAAGAGAACCGTTAAAGAGTCGGATCGATACATGGTGTCAATTAAAGTAGTAGTACCGTTAAAATCTTAACGATAACGATCTCTAGTCTGATCATGTGGAGACAAGGACGATGTCCTCAGGTTTGCCAGCGTTTGGCACCTGTTTCATCCTGAACACCATCAAAGCATCACTTCCACCACTAAACCAGCCCATTATCCCAATTACACACAACGCTCTGCAGCCGATCGCCACGGTGACGCTGCCGCTCATCCTCTCCTCTCTGCTCTGCCTCCACTCAGAAAGCTCGTTAGCATTATTATTATTTCAATTATGCTAATTGCGACTGCATCCACTCACATCCGGCTGTTAGCACTTGGCACAAGGTGTAATAAAAACAGTATCGATGGCACACGGCTCG
>NW_019525208.1:386213-388713 GCF_002814215.2 Seriola lalandi dorsalis | reverse complement strand
ACACCCACAGCTCCACCCACAACTACACCTACAACTACACCCACAGCTACACCATCAGCAACACCCACAGCTACACCCATACTACACCCACAGCTACACCCACAACTACACCCACAACTACACCCACAACTACACACTACACCCACAACTACACCCACAGCTACACCCACAACTACACCCACAGCTACACCCACAGCACACCCACAACTACACCCACAGCTACACCCACAGCTACACCCACAACTACACCCACAACTACACCCACAGCTACACCCACAACTACACCCACAACTACACCCACAACTACACCCACACCTACACCCACAGCTCCACCCACAGTAACACCCACAACTACACCCACAACTACACCCACAGTTACACCCACAGCTACACCCACAACTACACCCACAGCTCCCACAACTACACCCACAGCTCCCCCACATCTACACCCACAACTACACCCACAGCTCCTCCACAACTACACCCACAGCTACACCCACAACGACACCCACAGCTACACCCACAGCTCCTACACAGCTACACCCACAGCTCCTACACAGCTACACCCACAGCTACACCCACAACTACACCCACAGCTCCTACACAACTACACCCACAACTACACCCACAGCTCCTCCACAGCTACACCCACAGCTCCACAACTACACCCACAGTTACACCCACAGCTACACCCACAACTACACCCACAGCTCCACAACTACACCAACAGCTACACAACTACACCAACAGTTACACCCACAGCTACACCCACAGCTACACCCACAGCTACACCCACAGCTCCACAGCTACACCCACAACTATACCTAAAACTACACCTCCAGCTCCTCCACAGCTACACCCACATTAATATCAACAACACTGACAGGAACTGGGCAACTGCTGCTCTGTCAACAATACAACCATCAACACCTGTAATCCAGCAACATCTGTAATATTAAACTCACATGACTAAGATCAATCAGTAATCTGATTACTGACAGATTATCTTGTTCCTATATTTGTTGGATTAAGAAAAGAACAGTTTGGTGAATTAAACCAACAAGTAAAACAGTTTGTTCAGATTCAACTGGTCAGAGTGATGCCTTCATGGTCTCAGTAAAACAGATTTTCTGGTGACGTCCAGTTAAACTCACAGGGTTTTCTCTGTTTGATATAATATGACAAAGTGAGTAATTAATAAAAATAAGAAAAGTAAACACAAACTGTCACTGAAAAAGCTGATTTTTAAAAACCGTTTGGTGAGTAAAGTCACTGTGACAGACTCAGTTCACTCTCTGGTGTCTGTGGTGCATTCACGGCATTTCAGTAAAAAAGGAGACAAAAATGTAAAATATCTGAATGGACCTGGTTCGGTTTAGATTCAGGTTCATCAGAATCTGAAGGATTTTCAACATCTTTGTTTTTTTTGTTTTTTTGAGGATGAAGAGTCACAGTAACAGCTGTTTCCTCACACACACACACACACACATACTCACACACACATACTCACACACACATACACACACACACACACACACACACACACACACACACACACACACACACACACACACACTCGCACACACACACACACACACACACACTCGCACACACGCACACACACATACACACATACTCACACACACATACTCACACACACACTCACACACACACACACACACACACACACACACACACACACATGCCGGTCACCTGCTGGTTAATTGTTTCTGTGCGTCAGAGGCTGACACTCAGCAGAGGCCACGAGGAGACAAAGAGCTGCTGCGTTCAAGTGTCATCGGTTTATTTACACGCGTCGCCTTCACTTTCAGCGCAGAGACGATGAGCTCGACATGTTGGAGAGAGTCTACAGTAACAAGGCTGACGAGGCATCTGCTGCCTGTTTAATTATCTCACACATTTTCTAAAGGTGGCGTTCAGGAGGGTTTAATTGTGTGTACATGGGGGGGGTTAGACAAATGCAAATGAAGGAGGAAGTGCACGTTCTTCTCACCGGGAGGAAACGAGACGTTTAGAGGGAGAACACAAAGAGACGATGACCCCTCCATCACCCCTCTCTTCTCCTGCTCCATCCCTCCTCCCACCTCCTCCTCCCTCCCTCCATCCCTCTTCCCTTCTCCTGCTCCATCCCTCCATCTCTCCTCCTCCATTCCTCCTTCATCGTCCTGAGTTTCTCTAATAAAAACTCTTTCTCGCTCTGATCAATCACTGCCGCCCTCCTCAGATCTGTCTCTGCTACAAATGGAGGTTTTTTTTTCCCGCCTAACCCTCCCACCTGTTGCGCTAACCGCCACCGGGGAGCGTGAGCCCGACGCCACGCACCCGGTGATTGAGCCGGTGACGAATGACGCCGTCGACCAAGAGAGGGAATCCCCTGGTCGACAATTACTCACCTCATCCAAACCCTACCTGAACCCCCACTCCTCCCCCTTGAGTCTGGGAACCTGTACTTTATAACCCCCCCACCCCCTCCCCCCTT
>NW_019525208.1:376670-386193 GCF_002814215.2 Seriola lalandi dorsalis | reverse complement strand
CACACACACACACACACACACACACACACACACACACACACACACACACACACACAGTCTGTTACTAAAGAATTAAACTATGAAAGTGTTTCAGATCAGGAGTCACCATCATCAGACAGAACGAGATTATTATAATAATAATAATAATGATGTTGTTATTATTATTATTAATAATAATAATAACAATGTTGTTATTAATAATAATGTTGTTATTAATAATAATAATAACAATGTTGTTATTATGCTTCCAGGGTGGAGACAAACGTGACGGGATCGTTTTACAGGAAAAGGAAATAAACAAACTGTCATTAAAAAGCTGTTAAAAAAAGTCTGTGTGGTGTGTTCATGGGATTTCAGGAGAAAACAAGCTTCGTCTGCAGGAGTCTGAACAACAACGTAGAATAATAATCTGATGATGTTTTTTACTCTGTAAACTGCAGATTGTAAAAGTCGGGGGGTCAGGACGCCAAACTAAAGGTCACGTGTTGATCATCAGACTGGAAATCATCACGTCTGAATCTCTCACGTTCAAAGAAACCAACTGATGCAGGTGAAGAGTCTGCTCAGGTCTGGGGACTAAAGCTTGAGACAAGGGACAAGATGAAAGTTCAGCCGCACCAGGTCACAGACATTTCTACACGTTTTTTTCTTTTTTGTGAAATTAGTTTTTGAAGCTTCTTAAAAGATTCAGATCAAACGAATGTCTGAGGAAACAGCTGGTGACAGTCGTGAAGGAACCTGAAGAGTCTGAGCTGAATGAGCAGCGTGAGGGGAAACACATTATAGATTATAAATGTACAATTCTGCGTCTATTAAAAACGATTTAAACTATAAAACCTCAGTGATAATGTGACGACAGCCTCTGTGTTTCACTCCAGCTTCAGACCGACTCTCCACCTGCTCCGGCCTCACGTCGACTCATTTACTGCCTGAAACTGAAGTCGCACTTCATCAGTGAACTCAGAGTTCTTCGTTAATTCAAGCCTCAACAGCAAAATCAGTTCAAATCCATCAGTGAAGCAGAGACACAGAAACAGACTGATCTGTCTCCACCTGCTCCGTCACCTGCTCCACCTGTACAACAGGAAGCTCTGGGTGACAGTGTCGTCAGGTTAAACCACAGGTGAAGCAGCCAGCTACGTGTCTTCAGACGTTCACAGAAGTCAGAGTCTGACCCAGTCCATGTTTCCCTTCACCTGTCCTGATGCTGCAGGTGAGCAGAGCTCAGGTAGAACCACCTCAAGACTGGAGAAGCTGTACTGTTTATTTTCCAGCTGATTTTATTTTTAAATTAAAAATTTCAGATCTGTTTCTTTAGTTAACGACGTACCCAACACACTGCCGCCTGTTCGAGTCCCACCTCTCTGCGGTTCACCGTCTCATAACAGAACAAAATGTCCCAGAAATATTTCAAAATAAAGCAACACACTCCTCAGCTGCAGAGCTGCTGCTGCAAGAGACACAAGCACGCACGCCATGACACACACTCACAGAAAGCTCTGACCTTTGACCTCCTGCACACCTTCACACGACCTGCAGTGAGTCAGCTGACAGTTTGTTTTTCATGTTTAAACACGTATGAAATCTTGAAGGCTGAGATCCTTCCCTCACACGTTTTAAAAATCATGTTTAAAACATGTTTAACACATAAAGACAAAAAGGTTTTAGGAAATGTTTTTTAAAGAATCACTTTAAGCCTCGACCTGGAGGTTCAGGTCCAGCTGCAGATGGTCTCCTGTACCTTCAGCTGAACTCAGCTGTGAGAGAGAAAGTGACACAGTCTGATTTTATCCTTTTAAAACCCTCCTGTCGGACGAGGATCCACAGAGACCGAACAACGATCTGGATCCAGAGGAACCTGCGTCTTTTTCCCCAGCTGCTAAAAACACAAGAAACCTGTTCTCACATAAAAACACTGACGTGGGTCTAAAAAGGAAAAAGATGAATGTGAGTGTTTGTGCACGAGGACACACTGACAGACCGTGTTCAACTGATCACAGAGTTTGATTTTCGACGTGTGGACAGATGAACGATCCACAGACCTGCAGCAGAAACACACAAAGCCGTCGCTGCAGCACAGACTCTCTCTCAGTGTAAAGATCGCACTTTAAACTCTTTCATGTTAAAGCTTCAGGGTCAAAGTCACTGATTCACCTTTTACACCTCCACCTTCATTTAAACACGCAGCAGCATCTCCACCTTAAACAGACGTGAACCACAAGTCGCTTTCTTCTGTTTCAAAACCTCATTTCATGTCTCTGTTTTGTCATTTTTTATTTTACCGTTACCTCAGCCATGACGCCTCTCCTCTGATTGGTCAACAACCCTGTGATTTTTAATTCTTTTTATATTGTTATTTATGAAGAGTTAATAAAGTTAAAGCTGTGGTTGTTACCGCGGCGATGCAGATAAATCACATGGTTCCTCGTTGATTTAAAGACAAAATTCACGCCCGTGAGTTTTGGTTCATTTCTCAAATGAACCAAAACTCACAGGCTTGAATTTTGTCTTTGGCCTGTTCTTAAATATGAAATATCACGATTTCAGCTGTTGTGATCAGGAATGATTCAAAGCTTCATTAAAGAGCTGAAGCCCAGATTTAAAGTCGGTGGTGGAGACAGAACCAGGATCAGATTCAGACACTTTCACTGGGATTAAATCTAAAGGATGATCTGCTGTGGTTCAGTTTCCTCACTCTTTATTTTTCATTTATGTGTTAATTATTATTTATTTCACCACGCTGTCTTGTCTTCTCCTGAGATCTACCTGTTCTCATGCACCTGAACTTTCCTTCAACATAAAACAACAAGTGTTGAAACAAGTGTGAGTGACTTCCATCGCTGATCAATAACAGACTGAACGCTGCTGAAAACAATAATGAACTTCACACTGCAGGTTTGTGAACGCAGCCTCAGTGTGAAGAGAAGCATCCACCTTCATCAGGTTCAACTTAACGTCTCGTTCCCTCACTGTCGTTATGACTGTCACCGCTCCAGCTGTTTGCTCTGTGCTGTCCAGATGTTCTGCAGCATCCGACTGAAATGTTTTTTTTTTTTATTATGTCTTAAATAATAATAGTAATAATAAAGTGTCTCATTAACACTTTTATATTATTAATGTGAAGATTTTTCTAGTTTTAATTACAGACTCTTCTTCTTCTGTTTATTTGAATTTATCTTGTTGATAAAATTGCTTCAATAAAACCGTTAAAATACAGATTATTCTGTTTTATTCTACTGATTTCATAAATATCACTGGTCTGTTTTTCAGGATGATTCATGTCAGTTTTCACCGTCTCAGATTTTCTCTGTGTTTTCGCTGATGTCTGATGGAGGTTTGTGTGATTCATTAACTCCTGCACATCTGTCCAGAGGTGGATCCATGTGGTTTTTGTGGTGTATTAATATTAAAACCAACTCGATGAGGATGATTCAAACTTCCTGTGACTCGCAGCAGGAAACACCACACACACAAACACACACACACACACACACACACACACACACACACACGTCCTGTCTCCTCGAAACAAAGATTGACAAACACAAAAACACACGAATCTCCAGCTGCCGCTCAGAAAACCCACAGAACACAAACACATCCCATCAGTGAGTCCGGCGCTGTTATTAACGAGGTTTAGTGTGAAGCTGAAACTTTCATTTCTCTGACACAAGATCTGATCTGTTCTCCGCACAAACAACCAGCAGAACCCTGGATACACACAGGTCATCTTCATCTTCATCATCATCATCATCATCAACGGCCTCGTTACAGAAACCCTTAAATCCATGATTCCACGTCTGAATCTCCTTCACTTGAATAAATCTGATCAGATATTTCCTGATTTATTTACTTCCTGTCTGTTCTGTAGAACTTCCACTGAGCCCGTCCTCATTGTTCTCACGTTCCTTCTTCTCCTCGTTAAAGGTTCTTTAACAGAACCCAGGGGTGTATTCTAACGACGGCTCAAGCGACACAGAATATTAGAAATCCTAATTTATAAAATGTAATTATGGGTTTTAAAATACACACGATTCAACATCCACATCCAGCGGATAAAACACACACACACACACACACACACACACACACACACACACAGTAAAGCTGAACGTTCATCTAGAGAAGCAGAAACTCTGAAACTAATCTGCGGCTCCAGAGCAACAAACAGAAGAATATCTGAGCTCGTGTTTTCATCTGACGCTTGTACAGAAACTAAGAAGCTGGAGCGTGAGAGTGAAGAGAGACCGAGCAGCTTCTTCACACGTTCACCTCTCAGCTCATGTGTTCACACTGAGGCTGACGACACTCGTTCAGCCCTGAACACACCGCTGCTGCTTCTGTTAGAGTCTGGATCCTGGTCTCAGCTCACACCTGTAAACCCTCAGACTGCAGCTCTGGGTGTTTGACTGTGAGGAGCCGCTCTCTTCCTCCTCTTCCTCCTCTTCCTCCTCCTCAGCTTCATCTCTCAGGATGATTGTTGTACAAACTGTGAAACCTTCAGAGACTCTGATGCTTTTTGTGCAGCTTTAATAAACTTCATGTAGAAGAGACTCAGTCACAGAGTTCATTTTACTACTATTTCATCTGGATTTATATCAATCAGCTGATTGATCGATCAACGGTAAAATAACTGCCAACGTTGTGATAATCGATCAATCATTTATTAAATATCTGATCTGTGATTATAACCTGCATCTTCACATCTCACACCTCAACATGTGTAATTCTGACTACGGGAAACTGTGAGGGACATTTCCTCCTGTTTGCTGCCTTTCTTTAGACCAAATTAATCATCACTTAATTGATCAGTTAATTGTGAAAATAACAATTAAATTAATCAATAATGACAATAATCCTGATTTAGTTCAGATGGTGTTTGTTTTAGCTGTTGGCCTGAACCTGCAGCTGCTTCGGTTCATGAACATTTAATCTTTAATGTTTGATTAATTAATTTAACTGTTTGATTCTGGATCAAATTTATTAATTTACACTCAAACTGGTTCTTTATTAAAACCGGTTAAAACTGGATCTGATCACTTTTAGTTTTCAAGATGAAATGTGACTAAATCAAAGCTGAACTCGAATTAAAGCGGGAACCAGAGGATCCCTCCATGTGGGGGGGGGGGCGCCGTGGTTTGGGTCGCGTGCGGAGCCTCTTCAGTCTGTTGATGGATTTTCTCTGTCAGTGTTCAGGTGATTTAAACCTGCATCGATTTCTCCGAGTCAACGGTGAAATTTCCCTCCTCACCTGAGACACTGAAGCTGTTCACACCTGAGACTCTCTTTTTTTCCCCGATACGTTTTACCAGAAAACTGCAGTTTAAAGACGGAGGAGAAAATCTGACTTTTCTAAACTCTGAAATTAGACTTTTTATTTTAAACTGCGGAAACATTTTTAAATTAAATTATCGATTCTGAGGTTTTTAATTCAGATTTTCAGACGCTTCTGACTTTTAATTAATATTTATTTAAAAATGGTGAAGCTTTAAAGTTATTATTATTATTATTATTATTATTATTATTATTATTATTATCATTATCATTATTTTAAATGGGCCTGTGGTGAAGTGGATGAATTCAGGGTGAACTCGGAGTGTCTGCTCCGCTGCGTCAAACGCGGTTTTTCTCCCGCTGCAGAACATTTTAATTTAAACTGTGACTCTGTTAAATTTTAGTAATTTCATCCACTTTCATTCAAAATATAAATCTGAGTTTCAATTCTTGTTTTTAAAATAAATTCAGAATTTAGATCCGAGCCGTTTGGAGACGAGAGAAAACACTGATTTAATTAAACACTCATGAACTAATTCCTTTGATTATCTTCATAATAACATTTAAATATTGTCAGAGAACAGACGGAGAACCGGCGCGTGCAGCGGCTCCGCGCTGCTCCCGCCGCCTGTCCGAGCTCTCTGCGCGCGGCGTGTTGGTGCGGCACCGAACCGCGCGGCACATGTGTTTCAATGAATAATCGGAGACGCGGAGCGGGAGAAGTGAACATTATTTCAACTTGTCTTTTGGTTTACAAAGACACGTGGAGGCGGGAAAGTGATTCGGCGCCGGTCTCCGCTCGCACCGGGCAGCCGGTGAAGCCGAGTCCGCAGCAGAGGAGGAGGAAGACGGGGAGACGGGGCTGCGGCTCCGCGCTGAACCATCAGCTCTGCTGCTTTTAAAGACTCAGAAAAAGAAGAAACACGTTGGTTTCACCTGCTGACGCCTCGTTGCTTTTTATTTTTAATCCAAATATATTTTTTTTTTTTTTTTCTGAATGGTGATCAGATCAGTTTTTAATCGATATTCAGAGGGAACCCGGAGCCGGAGTATCCAGCTGATGCTCTGACACTTTACACTGAAACTTTTACAGTCCCGGGTTTTCAGCTGGGTCTGGTCCGGGTCTAGAGAAATCTCCTGCTGCTTCATAGTTTGATGTTTTATGATTTCCTGCAGAAACACACTAACAGCTGTCTGTGCACTTTAACTGCAGTAGAAGAAGAATTAACTTTAACTGGCTGTTTTCTGGTTCCTGCTCTTTTGCTCTGCAGACTGAACCGGACTGAACCGGACCCTCCGTGCAGGTCTCACGCGGATCCTGGAGGAGGCAAACGGGACTTTCACCTTGACGCTGGAGTTTTCTAACTGTGGCTAAAGAGCGACTGTCAGCGCAGAGCAGACCGGGGACAAGTTGGTGCTTTCGGGGTGTTTTTACCTCTGGGCCGCTGTGTTCGCGTCCAAAATCCCTGCGCCCTGCATCCAGGAACGGACCGGGGTCATGCCGGTGGGGAGCGGCTCCTCCTTCATGGTCAGGGCCCCCCGGGGGAGGCTGTCCTGGATGGAGAACATCAAAGTGTCCTTCTGGGAGCTTTGTCTTCACCAGAAACAAGAAAGAAGAAGAAGAATAATCCTCCCTGTACCAGCCACTCAAAAAAGCCAAAGGACCACCTGGATTAAGGTGGAGAAGAGGAGCGATGAGGAGGAGGAAGGAGGGGAGGAGGAGGGGTGGGGGACACACCAGCGAGCTTCCCCAAAGTACCGGGTCCTGATCCAGAGAAGAGCCCCGGATCCCTCTGGGTTTCTTCGGGCTTGTTTTAGATCCCAGCCCCAGCTCGCAGCAGCACGGGCTTTAAAGCGGCGTCTCTGAAGTTAAAAGAGGGCGGAGAGAGGAGCGGAGAGCGGGGAGAGCATCTCAGAGGAGCCGTGGCAGAGACACGGAGCACAATCAGCCGGGATCCGGAGCGCCTGACTCTGGGAGAACGGAGCGGGGAGAGCCGGGGATCAGAGGGAGGCGAGCAGCCGCGGATTGTGGAAAAATGAAAAGTGGGATAAAAAAACAAGCCACTGCTTCAAAAAGGAGTAAAATGAAATGATTAGCAAACAAGAGGGAGGGACGGACCGTGGAAGGCTGCGGCTCCCGCGGGAAAAGGGGGATTGGGCAGCGAGAAATCTCATCCCCTCCCTCCCCGACTCTTTATGACTCCTCTGTCCCGGCGGAGAGCTCCTTCTCCCGGGGTCCGGGGCTCTGGAGCTCCCGGGGGACCGGCGTTGGACCAGGAGGGGGCGGGGACACGACCAAATAAGGGCGGCTCATTTGAATAGCGGTCGCACCTCTGGCGTCTTATTGGTCCAAGTGGCGCGTTGCGTCACTGTTTTTTTCAAAGCGCGCGCCAAATAAGGGTTTCCGCGTGTTCGCCGCGCGCACTGTAAAAAATGAGGTCTAAAATTTTTCAAGTTTTAAAGTGATAAAAACAAAAGGCAGAGATTATGGTTAATGAGGTGAACAGGTCTGACTGCGGAAGGTGAGAAATGACGTTTTTAAAGGTCTGAACAAACAGGTGAACCAGGTGGAGGGGGGGGGGGGGGGGCTCTGGCCGCTGCTCAGTCTCTGACCTCCAGCCTGTGAGGGAATGTGTCGCTGTTGATGTTGATGTGATAAAGTCATGTTGCCGGTGAAGCACCATCTCAACACCGACACAGCCCGGCCTCAGAGTGGCACTGCGGCCGGAGGACTGCTCTGTGATGGAGTGATGATGGGGGAGTGATGGAGGAGTGATGGGGGAGTGATGGGGGAGTGATGGGGGAGTGATGGCAGAGGCTGGATCTGTTTCATCCAAACCTTCCGTGTCAGTCATGTCAGGCCGCTGCACACTCTTGTGTGGATACGAGACTGTAATACTGAAGCTCATCAGTCACAGAAATCTGTATTCACTTCCTCCCGCCTCACACTCCTTCAGGTTTTTGGGGATTAACTGGTTTCATGTGGAATAATCTCCTCTGTCATCCCGCGTTCAGGCTGACTGACACGAGCGGCGCGGAAATTTGGCACCAATTTGCGCTTTTTTTTCTTCTTACGCACGGACATATGGCGCTCGCACTCTCTCTCTCACTCACTCACACACACTCACACACACACACACACACACACACGCGCGCGCGCACACACACACACCGCCGCTAATAAGCCGTGTTTTAGTGCAAGTGTTTTTATTTCACACTGATGTGAAATTCGTGTTCTTTATTTTGGATTCAACAGAACCGGTGCGCGCATCAATCATCCAATAATAACAATAGTAATAATAATAGTAATAATAATAGTAAAAAAAAAGAATAATAATAATAATAATAATAATAATTTGAGGTCCTCTCTGATCATCGCTCTTGATGTTTTCAGGCTCTGACATCTCCAGCATCATTTCTGTTCATTTTCGTGGCGGGAGCAGAATTCCTCTAATTAAGCAAAAACTCCAGAGCAGCGCTGATTAAATATTTATCCTCCTTTAGCCCGCTGACTTTCTCCAGGGAAACAGAAACGTCTGGAAAGCCTGGAAAAATATTTCTGTGCGGGAAGAGAAAAAGTCAATGAGACGCTGCAAACATGTTGGCGATGAAGAGGAAGATGAGGAAGATGAAGAAACCAGCGGGCAACTCATAAAAATAATAATTATCTATATAATTTTATCTTTTAAATTATTATGTGAGAGGAAGAAATTACACTGGTGATAAATACAATTACACTTTGTGTGAGACAAATAAATGTCACACAAAAAGACTTAAGAGGGAAAAGACGTTGTTTATTCATTATAATTAAAATGAATCTTTTTTTCTCGTTTTCATTTTTAACAACTTTATTTTGACATTATGAATTTTATTTTTCAGTTTCATCAGCTGATTTTATTTTGTTGTTTCTGTGTCTTCTTCTTGTGATTTCAGATTTTGGTAAATCTAAAGCTTCGGCATCAGGACCCTTGAAAACATCCCCTGAAACCTGGAGAACTAATCCTGGAACCTCATATTCCTCTACATGTTCCTCTCAGAACTCCCCGAGCTTTCACTGGATCCTCTGAGGCCCCTAAAAAATTTACCTGATCGTTCTCAAAGAGGCAACGAACAACACCTGGAACTGCCTGGAGTACACCTGGAGTACACCTGGAAGAACACCCCGAAGATCCCCTCAGCAAATCCTCTCAGAACTACTGAACTTCCTCTAATACCTCTGCCTTGACTCTCCTGTAGATCCCCTGGAGCC